>NC_080387.1:68556298-68856298 GCF_028751815.1 Salvia miltiorrhiza
ATGTCGATGGCGATTGGCAGCAGCATTCAACCTCAACGGATACGATGAAAATGAGCGAGTGAGAGAGTGTGTGTGTGTTTATGTCGATGAAATATTGAAATTAGTGTGTTTGAATTTGGGCTTAGAAGATTCAAAGATTTACGGGACTGCCACTGTGAGATGCGGGGGGAGCAAGTAGGCAAACGCTCGAGAGGAGCGTGCTGACTGCTGCCGACCGTTCACTTGTGAAATGACACATCTACCCCCCAAGTTTTGTTGAATCAATTAATGAAAATTGGCAAATTAAATCACAATTTAAAAAAAAAAAAATTTAATAATGGTTCTAACTTTTTGAATTTCAGCAACCAGAAATTATCAAGCATTGAGTAATTCGGGAACAAATTTTGTTGAAAATTTTCGGAGATTTGAAATTGCCAGAAAATATAAAAAAGTGTAATTATTATTGAAATATTTTAAAATTAATTTTGAAAATACATTTAATCATTTATATGTAAGTTGAAAACCCCATAAATAGTGTGTACCAACTCATCTATCTCGAAATGGGTTTACGCTTTCATCAGGGTTATAGTACTATTTCTTAATTTTTCTTTGAAAATATATACTACTACTGTTTTTTTTAAGATATTCGATTCATTGATGGAGACTTTGCATAACAATTTGTACAAAATTCAAATAAATTACTACTACTATTTTTTATGATATTCGATTCATTGATGGAGACTTTGCACGACAATTTATACAAAATTCAAATAAATTTAAAGGTCTTATAAAGAATTGGCTAGGTGAGAGTGAGATCCTCACCTCATGTATGTCCGCCAATGACCTGCAGAAGCTGTATTTGTTCGTTAGAGCACCCGCATCGCGGGTGCTCGAGTGAGTACTCGAACTCACTCGAGGAGAGGAGTGGCTTCGAGGAGTGCAATGCGGGGGGGAGGTCCTCGAGGAGTACCCGAGTTATCGGGTATCCTCGAGTGATTTTTTTTTTTTTTTTTCTTTTTTTTTTTAATTTTCTTCTTCTCTTTAAAAATTTCTCTCTCCTCTTTAAAAACTAAAAAAATCAAGTAGGCTATCAAGGAACCCCAATGCAGCACTACCTACTCAATAACACAACCACTATCAAATAGGCTATCAAATAGGCTATCAAGGAACCCCCAATGCGGATGCTCTTATCACAAGAGTCGAGTTAGCCCAAACCATTCGGTTTAAAATATCAGTTACTCCCTCCGTCCCGTTATTGTTGGTCACATTCTTTTCGGCACGGAGTATTTTTTTTTTTTCAAAAAGAAAAAGTGTAAGTAGTTTAATTTGGTTACGGTATGACATGTTTCATTTTATAAATATAGAGTTAATAGTGTTTTATGTCTCTAACTTTCAGCGTTTTCCACAAAATGTCCCGAACTTTCATTTTCTCCTAAACAATCTTGAACTTTTTGTTTTTTTTCCATAAAATGTTTTACTATACGAAATTCGGTGACAAAAAGATGAATTATCTCGCCGAAAAAAATATTTTGGAGACCGCCATTGTTGAAAAATCATATTGGGAACTACCATTGTTGGAAAATGTTGAAAGTTCAGGAATTAATTCATCTTTTCATCATTGAATTTTGTATAGCGGAACATTTTATGAAAAAAAACTGAAAGTTCAGGATTTTTTAGGAGAAAATGAAAGTTCAAGACATTTTATGGAAAATGTTGAAAGTTCGGGACATAAAACACTATTAACCCATGAATATATGAGTTCATTTTTTAATATTTTAAAACCAATGTTAAAAGCACGCCCTATATTTCAGATGGTATCATGCTATATTAAGTTTGTTTCTTTTTATACAATACACGAAGAAAAACTATCTTGGAACTTTTAATTATTAGGGCTTTTGAAATAATAAATGTTGATTCAAAAGCCTATTGAATTGCGTTATCTTATCTTTCTATTATACGATTCATTAATAATTTATTCAGGGTTGTGTATAAATTCACAAGATACATGATTAGTTACAGGGTAATATATAGTTCAAAGCACAAATCATCACAATCGATTAATCGTAAAATACAATTTTGTTGGCTCAATAAATAGTAACTTACGACTTGACAAAACACTACAAATATCCGTTCGATAAAACAAAATTTAATAGTTTGAAGATATTTTACCAACAAAAGAAAAAAGATATTTTCTCCGTCCGCGAAATGAATACTCATATTTCAATTTTCGTCTGTGAGTACTCATTTCCCTTTTTGGCAAGTGTACTCCACACATCTTTTTAATTAATACACTCAAAAATTAGGACTCTTGAACTATTTACATTACACTCCATACATTTCTTAAAATTCATGCCGTCCATAAATGAGTACTTATTTCGTGGACGGAGGGAGTACTATTTTTTTATTCATAATGTGAATTCGCCTTTTCCACCTCAATAAATATGGCCGTTATACCTTATCTCTGGAATATTATTGTAGACATGATATAAGTTACGGATACGACCAACAAATAAACCAATATGAGGTTATTTTTAATATAGTTCCAAATGTATTCGTTAAATGATTAAAGTAATGACCACTTTACATAATTCGCGAATGATAGCTGCAGCATAACAACAAATTAAAAGGATTAAGTCAACCTCATCCCTAACATTTTATGGACTCTAAATAAAATATAGTAGTCTACTAAAATAAATGCTCATTAGTCATTGCATTAAATATTTAAATTTCCGTTAAATTTTCAAGCCTTTAGTGTTCCGTTGAAGTCCCATTAACGGTTGAAGGAGCTAAAAAATCAGTATTATATTTTCAACCAAATCAAATTTGTATAAAGGGATAATTGCATGTAATATCATCAACTATAATGAAATTCCATTTTTCCCATAAATTCTTAAAATTCCATTTTTTACCATAAAATAAAAAAGTCATCCATTTTTCCCATAACCAACTTTATGATAATATCAAAATAACCCCACAGTTATGCAAAATATTGCAGCAACCCCCACAACTTATTCTTTTCAATAAAATTACCCCAATGAGTGTTCTTATAATTAAAATAACAGTAAAACATAAAATAGGCCCAACATGCTTCCGTCACACTTCAAAATAAATCTTAAATTTAAACCAACATTATACCTTTGTCGACTGGTCTTCTTCAGGAGTCAGTCTTGTTGCGTTTTACGGCCCGTCTGCCCACCCGGCACGTACCAACCACGCACTCGCAAGAGATGGTTGCAACCCTTCTCCTTCACTAAGTGTCGACTAAATATTTTTGTTGGAAAAAATAAATAAAATATTTTTACTCAACCCGGAATAGTTGGATAAAACTAAGCGTTTATAGAGGAATTATATAATAATTAATTTATTTCATAAAATTCTCCCCAAGGGAGGAGACAACTTGTTTAGCTACTCATAGTAGCCAATACTTGTGTACATAAAATAAAAAGAAACTAAACTAAAATGAAAAACTTTTTAAAATAAAATTACAAAGATAATTTCTAGAGAGAGGAAGTGGTGTGTGAAAATGTATTGTGATTTTCGGATGCCTTCTTCTCTCCAGCACTTGTGATTTTATAGAGGTCTGATATCCTCTATAATTGCTTGGTAGTTGGCCTCGGATGCTTTCTTTGTGGCCAGCTTGCTTGAAATTGACAGCCACCTTCTTTTGTTGGCCATTATTGCCGACACTTGTTGGTGTTGTCACATGTGCTGGGCCCTTGCTTTATCGCTTTGTGATAATGCTGGTAGGGGCCGGCTGCTTTCTTTCCACTCACCTTTGTCCTGGAGCGTTGAGTGGTCCTCCTGTCATTCCACCCACTTTTGTCGTTTTTGTGGGTGCGATCCTTGCTGTGAATCACATGATTCACTTTGCTTTGTCGGCCACCTAACTTTTTTGGTGCCCGCGGAGTTCTTCCCTTTGGAGTCTGATGCTTGTCATGCTCATCAGACCGGAACCTCCTTCTATCAGGCTTCGGGAAGAAACCTTTACCGAATTCTGGCTCCTTCTGCGACGAACATTGATCGCAGATTTTCTCGATCCATTGGCCCGAATGAGCCATATTGCAGAATTTGCGACGAGTCTCCTGGCTCCCCGCTATCCTGTTTCCCCAAATCGTTTGCCTCTTTTTCTCGAAAGATTTTTCGGCAAACTCAGTTGTTGTTCCTGTCATTGTGTTAACCAGGAACGTTCCCAGATCAGAACTTTGAAAGAACTTAAATTTGGACTTCATTTTGTCCATCTCTGTAAGACAGACCCATAGCCCCCATGCTCGTCTCGTGGAGATTTGATCCTCCGTGAATGTTGAGGCGATTGGGACTTGAAATTCAGGAACTTTAATTCGGTTCAAGGCTCCTGTATCCGGTCTTCGAAGCTTGATGAAATGGAAAGCTTCATAGACTCCTTTTCCGACGGGTTCTGGTGCTGCGCTGAAGAAATACAGTTCCAGAACATCTCCCCGCTTAAGGGACTCGTTGTTCTCCCAGGCTTCAAACACCGTTCTCTGGATCCACTTGGGTAGACCCTTGATTTCGTTGAAGGCTGGAGAGGTGGTATAAACTGAGGCCAAAGCCCCAAACTCATACCATTCCTTGATGTGATTTGGATTGGCTCCCGGAGTTGTCCAAATCCTAGGGTATCTCCCCGCAACATCAACCCGGCAATTTCCCGGATTAATGCCCTTTCTTGTGATGAGTTTCTCCCATCGGTCTTGATAAATCTGCCAAGAAGGAGAAATATCAACAAAATTAGTATCAACCTTAAGTTGGCCAGTCATCGGCCTAAGATTGATCTCTCCCTCTTTTTCCCCAGAGGTGGAGGGTTGACATGTTGATTCAGAGTGTGACCCCTTAACAACATCTTTTCCTCGAGCGTCCGGCTGTAAAGCCATTCTCTCAGGACTTGTGCTAGGGGTACTTGAATCCCCTGCTACAGGTAATCCGCCCTGTACGGAAAGCATTGCTTTAGCCCGGTTTTCACGGACAACGCGCAAGAGCGGCTTGCTGAGTACTTCCTGAAGATTGAACATCTTCATGAAGCAATCATCGATTTGGTTGGATACTTGGGCTTCGTCAGCCGCTTGTATCTTTCCAGCTTGTTTAGTGTGTAGTACACACTTCTGCCATTCTTGTTGTAGCAGCTCTAGACTTGCAAAGAGCTGCCCCTGTATTGTCTCGATGGCCTCCACTTCAGGGAGCTCCATCCCTTGTAAGGAAATCTGCAAGAACATTCTGATCAGATTTCAAAACGACAATATCATAATCATAATATTGACATTCGGCTTGCCATCTAAGCAATCTAGATTTTTCAGGCTTAGATTCAATCTTTTTTGTTAAGAAAGCTTTAACGTTAGTGTTATCTACTTTCAAAACAAATTTCTTGGCAAGTAAGAAAAACGGCCATTTTTTAAACGCCTTTCGCACTGCAAAGAATTCCTTTTCGTTGATGTGCCATCGCACAGCTTCGTCATCGGAGAAAAGACCGCTACAGTATCTGCAAGGTTCTTCTCCAAAAGGGGTGATCTTTGTAAGCACTGCTGCCCACCAGAAATCACTCGCATCCGTATAGAGGACTAAGTCATCCTCGTCTTGTGGTATTGAAAGTTTCGGGAGATTTTTGCAAATCTCTTTCAACTTCTTCATACCCTCCCGATGTTCCTCCTTCCATATGAATGGAACATCTTTCTTCAGAAGTGGACTGAAGATCTTTCTATGTTCTGCAAGGTTTTTGATAAACATCCCTGCAAAATTGACAACTCCGAGAAAGCTTTGGAGCTGTTTTTTCTCCTTGAGATCCTCCGGAAATCCCTGGACTTTTTCCACAATATGATCTTGTAGAATTATCCCCGATTCATCGATCTCAATCCCCAGAAACTCCATCTTCTGGGTGGCTATGACTGCCTTTTTTTCTGACAGCACTAGTCCTTCTTGTTGACAAACATCCGCAAATATCTCCAGATGCCTAACATGTTCATGAATGTTTTTTGATGCAATAAGGATGTCATCAATGTAAACAAACATAAACGAAGAATAATCTTTGAAGAGATTATCCATCTTCCTTTGGAATATCTGAGGCGCGTTGGCTAACCCCATTGGCATGACATTCCAGACATAATGCCCTTGTGGAGTTGAGAAGGATGTGAACTTCTTACTCCCTTCTTCCATGCGAATCTGGTAGAAGCCTGATTTGCAATCGAACTTTGAGAATACCCTTGCACTTCTAATGCAGTTGATTAGGTGTTCTCTGCTTGGGATGAAATATCCATCAAACTCAAGAATGTCATTAATCCCTTTATAATTAATGACCAATCTTAGTTTTCCTCGCTTGATCTCCCCATGATTTCTTACCAGAAATCCCGGACTGCTGTAGGGTGATCTTCCTTCTTCAATTAATTTCAAATCAAGGTGTTCCTTGATTATACTCATCATATCCTATTGATCTTGAGGGTTCATCAGGATAGGTTTGAATCTTACGAGCTCATACTCCTTTCCAGTTTTAACTTTCAAGGTTGCTCTGAGCTGGTTCTTGTCCCACCATGCCAAAGGATCCTCGTGGTAACACTTCTGGATTCTTCTTTTGACGTCGGCAATGGACACCTGTTCTTCTTCCTTGATATCTTTGTGCGATATCAGGGATACTTTGAGGATTTGAGTTTCTTCCTCAGAGAGATCTGGGAATCCCTCAGTTCTGCATTTGAGCAAAACTTCTCCGAATCTCCTTTGATCCTTCATTTGGGGTCTCCGGAGTCTGCCATCATCACCACGCTTGCTGCGAAAGATGATTGGCATCGAGCGATGAAAAGCTCCTTTGAGCCTTTGCACAATGATTTTGTGATCACAATTGGTTGTGAACACTAGCCTCCTGGCTTCATTGTCCTGTATGTACCGCTTGAAGCAAGGTGTCTGTCCTGCTCCGCCGATCAATATTTCCGTCTGTTTTACTCCCTTTGATAAGAGTAAAGTCTTCTTGGAGAAATCCCTTCCTGCAATTCGAGGTAGATCTTCTTCCACTTCTGTTGGAAAGACTCCTCGTTTTGCTGTACAGATTCCTGCTCCTGAATCCACGTAAGCAGCAAAATATTCTGCTTTGAATTTCTCATATAACATCCCTACAGAGATGTATATCGAGAATGGACTTGTCATTGGATCATCACTCTTTTGCGACCAATTGTAATCTCCATTCCTCCTGATTTCCATGACCATGGTTTATATTTGTCAAGGAAATTTCGTCCTAAAATCAGGACATCTGCTTCTTGTCCGGCTTGGCCTTCGGTCTGAATTTCAAAACCTCCAACCTCCAGAATTCCGATGTATCGGTTGTCACCTGGATTCGCCAAATAATACAACATACTACAAGGAAACTTGTTTTCCATGCTTGTTGTATCAAATCTTGTGGAAACTTGTCTCCATCCTTCGGGGCATTTGAATTTGACCCTCATGTCTGGGACTGGTGTTTCCTGGATTGCCCTTCTCTCATAGGAATGAGAGAAGCTTCTTGTTATAGGCCCTGAAGTTAGCCTATTTCCTTGGAATGATAGCCTGGGTGCTCCCAGTCTGAGACTCTGGGTATGGCTAAGCACTGGTTTGTCTCCCTCATCGATGTCGATTTCCCTGACTTGGGGAATTTCTACTCGGTTTGGAAGGGCTGCCTTGGCAACTTCTTTGAATATTTCTGGAATTTCAATAAATTCTTTTCCCAGAAATAACTCCGTATGATGGGAATTTGATAAGGCATACGAGACTTGATAAGTCAGTGAGTATGGCCTATTTCCATCTGTCATGTACTCCTTCTTTTTGTAGTCCTGATAGAGAGTCAGGGCTCGGCTGAAGGATGAATCTTGTAGATTATAAGCGATCTGTGGGTAGAACTCGGTTATAATCTTTTTGGCATAGAGATTGCCCGAAAAAGCTCCAATAACTGATTCTCTGGCATCTCGGACCCTTTTATCGCAGAGTGCGACGTCAATTGGTTGGTCTGTCCCTGGGAAAAGGGAAGATTTGAGTACCAATTGAATTGCTCCAATATGAATCCATTTCATCGTACTTGCGATTTCTGGCTTCATCTTCTTGAGATCCTGCCTAATATCCTCGGCCGGAACCAGCTGAATTTCCACCTGGTTGCTTGTGATCTCAATTGGAAGCGCCGTTTCTTGGCTTGTGACGCCAAAATAGACATGATGCTTCCTCTTGGTTGGAATCAAGCTATTAAGAACTCGATTCAATCTTCCATTGGAAAATCCTTGGTAGGTTTGAACCTCCTCAGTTTCCTTCTTGAGTTTTTTCACGAGCTGCTTCACCACTTCTTTTTGTGGGATCAAGAAATGGCTAGTAAATCCATTCTGATCCTCCTGCTGGGTGTGGTGAACCTCGTGCTCTTCTTTAGTCTGACTCGGCTCCGGTTGATTATCGGACATCTCCGAATCTTCAGAACTAAAGATTTCCTCTTGCTCATATATACTCTCATCAGAGGATATATTTTCGAACTGATACACGGGTATCAAATCCTGGTGGAAAATGGCATCTTCGATATCCGGTGTGGATTCGAATTTCCTCATCTTGTTGTCTGGGCAATTTGTAGAGATATGCCCCTTTGCACCGCACGTCCAGCAGTTGCAATCTTTGAAACTTTCATTTGCTTTGGCCTGAGTGCGCCTGAAAGTTTTTCTCGCCGGGATTCTCTTTTGATTTGAGAATCGGTTTCTGGATGGTCCGCTCCGTTGGCCTAACTTGTAGGAGCGTGCCTTCTGTCTTGTCCACATAGTTCTTGGCTTCCAAGAACTTCTTCTGGACTTTCTTTCATAGGGCTGATACCTATGTTTCTTTCGGCTCCTCTTTTGATACAGCAACTCAGCACCAATCTCTGTTGGAAGATCAATGTTGTCGCACATCAATGGGGATTTCTTGTTGAGTCTCCTCAATCTCTTGAGATTCCTTTGGTCCGCTGCCTTCTGGCACCATTCGGACAGCTTCTTGTGGACATAAGACATCCTCCTTGAAGCACTATCGAGGGGATATCCTCCTGGTGAAACATACTCCTTGATGAGCATCTCTCTCCATGGACTCGGAAACTTTGGGAAAAAGAGGTCCATGGCCGTCTGATTTTCCACTTCCCCCATATGGACATATAGGGTATAAAGGCGCAGAAATTCATCGAGAGCTTTTGGCTCTAGCACCATCAATCTCAGATTGTGAAGTGCCTATTGATATTTCTTGCGCTTCTCCTCCGCGGATCCTTCGAAAAAACCCATTCCCAAGAAATGGATTTTAATCTGCTTAGTAATCTCCTTGATGATGTCATACATGGAGGTGCTACTAAACATTTCTTCTCTTACTGGGATCTCAAGTTTATCCCAGTATTGTTTTGCCATGCCTGCCAAACTGGCTTCAAAGACTCTGGCAAATTCCTTTTTGTCATAATCAATGGTAGCGATTACGACTTTCAATGATGAAGCCCATTCGTCGATGAGACCCTCCCATTCTTTGAAGCTGGCTTCGTCAAGGTTGAGGATCAATCCATATGGATGGACTGGTTCCAATGTAACCTTTCCAACCGGAGTATTCTGCATCTGAGGCCTCCGTCGTCTGGTTCGCTGGAACTGGCTTGCATCGTCTTGGGCTGACCCTTTGTTTGACGATTCTTCTTCTTGAGGCTCAATTTTGGGGCCCTCATCTCCTTGGTTCATCTTTAGATCAACCATATTAAGGTTAGCAAAGGATTCTGCTAACTCTTGTAGATCTTCTAGTCCGATTCTGTCAAGGCTATTCATGATATTTGCCTTTCATGATTCGGATTATATCTTCCGGCTGCAACTCCTTGGGTTTTGCATCGAATAGAGATGTAGACGTCGGGTCTTTGGACCATGGATTCCGAATTTTCCCGGAACATGGTTTTCGCCTTTCGATCTCCTCCATTCTTCTCTGGATATCACGCAAGAGGGTAAGTATTTCCTCTTGTTTGAGTGATATTCTGCTTATCTCCATTGGTAGTTCATACAGCTTGTTGCCGTAATATTCCACCGTTTTCTGAATCTCCCGCAAGTTGACATTGTCGGAAGAGTCTGGCTCGATCTTGTGGTAGCTCGGATAAGCTACTTCCGCCTTGTCTTTTTGTTCCATCAAGTATGATATTGTTGATGGAGGTTGTCTCTGGCTCGCATATTTGCAGCTCTAGCCATAGCATTACTTAATAGAGCATCAAGATGCTCCTGGATATTCGTAATGATTTCACGAACATCTTCCTCGTCGTCGTTAATGTTGAGCATGAGTGCTCTCCAAAACCATCGTAATTCGCCTAGCAGGCGACTGTTATCTCTCTCCAAAGATTGGAGAGAAATCCTGTAAACAAGACATCTCGGACACTCGTCCGGATCCATGAATTTTAATGGAGTCTCCTCCCACATAGGTTAAATATAAAATAAATTAAAAACTATATAATTCCTCTATAAAAACCCGCTCTGATACCATTTTCAACAAGGATCATATTAACTGTTTTTTGCTTAAAAGTACGTGGCGTTGTCTCACAGTCCAGACCCAGATTACAAAGTAATCTATCGGGCACGAGGAAAGTTTCCAGCCGATATACCATTTAAGCATAATTATAAGAAAATTTTGATTTTCAATCTGGGGTTTTTGGTACCTTTTGTAAAATAGTTGGGGCTTTGCGCAATAAATTTTTTTGAAGGGGTCAATTTTGAATTTTAGCAATTTGAGATCGTGGGAAATTTGGACCAAAAATTCATTTCGTGGTAAATTTTGGAAAATTTGGAATTCGTGGGAAAATTGGAATTTCGTCATAGTTGGTGATATTATACGAAACTGTCCCTTGTATAAATCCCTTTTAATCGAATCCAAAAAGAGTACAAGTAACATATAAAATGAGCTGCCAATTTTTCCTCAATATAACAATTTTCTTTTTGGGGCTCCTTACAACCTTGGGCTAGACATCGAGGATGCTTGACTGAACTTATAAGCTCTTTAAAATAATTTATAAGTTGTTTAGATTCTTATAAGTCATTTAAAGTGTTTGACAAGATAAAGTTCTAAATAACTTATAAGAATATATATTTATCAACAACCTATATCAATTCAACCTTTTAATAATAATAAAAAAAATCATTTTTCTCTCTTCCACATACCCAATCAATAATTCTACAACTTGTATATTTTATTAATAGCTCACTCCAACTTAAACATATTTTCTTTTTTCATTAATTATTGTTGTATGTTTTTTAATAGGAAAAGGCCAAGTGGCATTTTTTTCATTTGATAAAGGAGGTTGTGTAGTGGGTTGATATGCATCTTTCTTTAATCATAACTATTACAACAAAATCATTTCATCTATTTAAATTCTTTGTCTTATATGATGACCGAATCTCTAAAAATAAGTTTCAAGAGTTTATAAGTTCACTGAAAATAATTTATAAGTTCACTGAAAATATTTTCACAGCTTATAAACTCTTGAGAAAATACATCTTATAACCTCTTAAAATATATTATAAGTTGTTGAAACTTATAAATTCTTTAAAATAAACTTAGCCAAACACCCTCATAGTCTTTTATGTGGAAGTCCGTGTGGCACATATTTGTCTTAATTATCCTAATGAACGAACTGTAAGCTCAACTTGATAATAAAGAATCGAGCTTGAGCTTGGCAATACTCGACTTGAGTTGAACCGGCTCCGGCTCGACCCAATTACACGTCTAGATCTGCACGAGTTTCTTTCTTGAGAGTTCAATTTATAAATATAAGTATGATGCTTGTGCAGTCTCTACAACTAGAATGAAGGTATAGCATGTAAGATTAATACACCAGCCAAAGGTTACACAAAGCATGATACAAACATTAGATCAAAACACAAACAACTGCTCAAAAAAATTCAATCAATCTCGTGCCATCATCACCTTTTATTGAGAATTTACCAACACGACAGAGTAATCCACAGCAGTTATTCATAGCAAAAAAACGCGGTAAGATTAGCCATTCTGCAACAACCCCGAAGACCTCATCACAAGAGGCGCCTCGTGAAATTCCTCGTAGTCCCTTGGTAGGTCCGGACGAGCAACCCCACTCCGACCCCGACCCCAAGACAGATACCAAGGCCGATCCCGACGCCTACCCTTACACCGGCATTGAACCATGATAGCTCCCCGTCTTCGCCTTCTAAATATTCCATGCCATAATAGGCATTGCTATGCCCTTCCTCTTGCCTATACTCTTCATAGTTTCTCAACTGAAGAATTATTGCAATGAAAAAGGCATCATGCATAAATCAATGCACATAGAGTTCATAAACATAAACATCAGATTAGACCATTCTAGGACAACAATGGATATCAAATTACTTTGGAACTTTGTTTTTACTTGAGTTCAAGAATTCTAAATAGTAAATACCTTATATATAAAGTGTGTGACATTCTATCACGTGAAAATCTAACTTCCTACTACATGGACCATTCATAATAAACTTTGTTGAATCAAGAAGAGACAGTCCTAGCAAGAGAAAAGGTCGAAACGGGACGTAGGGGTTTCTGATTCTTTTTTACAGTTATGAGGCTTTATAATGCATTTGGTATCTATCACCTAAGAAATTAGACCTCATTTTGGCCATACATTTTCTCAACTATATTCTGCCCTTTCTCCATCGTGATACGCGAGCTCTAAAATCATATAGAGTTCGGGGGCATTAGAGGGGGAAACCAGAGGATAAGAAAGTCCATGAGGTGCTTAAGTTCAAATTATTTGTTCATCTAATTAATAATGTATCAAGATTTATCCATATGTGACATATAAAAGGTGGTAAAAGACACACATACACACACCCAAACACACACACACACACATCAGTCTATTTTCCCATAGTGCATAGAAACATGCGCCAGCCTCTAGCAATCCAGGATATGCTTTTATATATGCCTGTCAAAATCTGTGCACACCAACAACAACACCCCATTCTCATGCAGCAATCAAAACAGATGGATGTATCACAAGTTGCTAATGTAAAAATGCCAAGATCAATACCGGCATTGTGAGCGTAGACGGGCCCTCTTTCTGGCTAAGCGTTGTCTCATACTCCGGTATAGCTTCCAGCATCGCTTTCCTCGTCTGCTTCCTCCTGTGGTGGCTGAGCTGCAAAGTCTGAGTCAGTATTATAGGACTACCTGAGAAGCTGCCGGCCACATAAACTTCAATAGCCGGTGCACACGCATTCTGATTCCCTTTGAGAAATCCGGTGCCTGCAATTAAATCCGACTCACAGCTCATGCTCCAAATCTGCCCCGGATGCCTATGCTCCCCTAAAGATCCATTGCTGTGGCAGAGCTCTAACCTACCCGTTAGCACGAGCACATTCTCCCGAAAGACCTCAAACTTGACACTCCCCGTCATCCTAATGCTGTCGGTGCTCACGAATGTGACCTCTTCGGACTGCTTATCCAACCTATCCCTCTTCAGGAGGGTGGACACGCCATCAGAGTATATACTAGTCCTCACACAGTTCACCTCTAGGAGCGTGTCGCGGTTCAAAGGGACGTGGTTTAGCGTGAGGTACTCTGGTGTTGAGTCGTCATCAACAACACATTTGCTGACTCTAACATAAAACACTCTCAAATCAAGCCACTGCAGTGATGCCTTCACACTACTAGGCTGGTAGGAGGGGTGCCTCGTAACAGCGTGGTGGCCGTTTTCAGCTACTCCGTTTTCGTGGAGGAGCACTTCATCGGTATCCCCCATTCCTCTAAGAGAAATCAGCACCTCCTCTTCATTGGCATCCATGATTTATAAAGTGAATTGAGGGAGGGGCTATATCAGTGAGATGACCTGGAAACACGACAGCACAGCAGTGTGAAAGCGATACACAAGATGAGTTCCACACATTTCAAGAACACACACACACACACAACAGAAAAGAAAAAAAGAATTTTCAATCAAATAGAGATTCAGAAGAGCAATTACTCTGACAAAATAGGAAAAACTTAAGAAATTAGATAGCAGAAACATGGATGCACAAGCAAATTAGGGCAAAAAATGAAAAGTTGAGCAAATTCTCGACTAAGACCGAGCAAATTCTGAGAATAAATAAAACAGTACAAATTCTGTAGTAAGATAGGCAAAATCTAAGAAAAACAGAGTTGAGCTAATCAATGTGAAATTGTTGATAATTAAAGATATTGGAGATAATGAAACATGGATTGCACTACATTATCCGGATTAAGAAACAGACAGAAACAATGACAGGAAAAAAATTAACTGCAAAATAAAGAAATTACGAGTGAAAATTACCAGTTTAATATTTCATGTGGGGTTTGGCTTTATTACGCTGAAACTGCTCCAACTTGCATTCGAACTGCCGAAATTCTGCAAAATTTTCTTGCTTTTAACACTACAAAATTGATGAGACGGTGATGGAGAGGAATATAATTAAAAATCCATTATTGCGCCATAAAAGTTGAGATCAGAGGGGAAAAAAAATCAGAAATTAATACACAAACTCCAAAACATATAAATAAATAAATGAATGAATAAACAGCAGTATTTGACGACGAAAATACATCATCTTCTTATTCATTGAGGCGCAAACAAACAAATTCCGCCCCCCATCCCCACGCCCAGGACATACACTCGGAGACTCGGAGTGATATCCATTATCAATATACATGCAAATAAAATATAGTATTATTATAGGTGACGCGTGCAAAAATATACACGATAGATATTTTTTTATAATATTTAAATTTAATGATACAACATATCCCGAACATCAGAAATTTTATCCAGACTATGATTTCTACCTCAACATTTAGGAACTGTATCGATATTATTTTAATCTTTTCAATTTATTACTTTCATTTCAATCTTTTAATTTGTATATGTTGTAATATCCCCTAAGCAAGCAATTCCAAAGTAAAGAATGGAAGATTCAGGGAGAGGAGAAAAGGAAATTAATAAGAGAGAGAAAAACAGATTCTATATCCTCATAACAATATCTAACAGTTTCATCATCATATATATATATATATGAATAAATAATGTACAATATACAATAAATAATATTATTTACAATATCCCCTTGGACATTACTTGATTATGTTCATGTCTCTTTCACTGAAAAATGCTGTGAGAAAAAACAATTAAAGAAAAGAGGCATTCTTGTGTGCTCTATGGAGCACCGTGCTCCATGACACTAACACTTGCATTAAATGACACTAACACTAACATTATTTTATTTTACAAATGACACTATTACATTAAATGACACTAACACTAACACTATCTTGAAATGACACTAACACTATTTTGTTTTACAAATGACACTAACACTAACAATATCTTGAAATGACACTAACACTATTCTGTTTTACAAATGACACTATCATGTTATATAAATAACATTGTCGCGAAATGACACTAACACTACATGATAGTGTCATTTGTAAAACAAAATAGTGTTAGTGTTATTTTAAGATAGTGTTAGTGTTAGTGTTATTTAATGCAAGTGTTAATGTTATGGAGCACGGTGCTACATGGAGCACACAAGAATTTGCGCAAAGAAAAAAGTACATGTGATATGTATAACTTTGTGTTGCATTTGTTGCCTCATTAAAAACCTCAACTAAGAAAACTCAATGAGAAAAATTTAATAAGAGAAAAAGAGTACAACAACAAAAAAAAAATACACCTTCAAGGCATAATGAATTCGCTTCCCCTCAAACTAATAATCTACTAAGCCTATGCATTCCAATATTATGAACATGTTTTTCAAAAGTCGATGTAGGAAGGGATTTTGTGAATAAATTTATCAGATTATCACAAGAGATAATTTTATTTATTTTAATTTCGCAGCTTTTTTGGAGCTCATGCGGGTAAAAGAATTTAGATAATACTCTCTCCGTCCGCCAAGATTATGCCACAATTACTATATTGGGCGTCCGCCAAGATTATGTCACTTTCCTTTTAAGGCAATGGTCCCACCATCCTCTTTAATATTTTATTCTTACTAACACTCTTTATTTACAAAAAATCCACCCAAAATTCAATCTCAACCACACATCTCATAAAGTGGTGGGACCCTTTCTCCACTACATCAATATCATCACCAATTTTATTAAATCCCGTGCCCAACCAATTTGACATAATCTTGGCGGACGGAAGGAGTATATGTTTTGTTAAATTTCCTTTAATGTACCCGCTATCCATTTGTGCAACACAAGCAGCATTGTCCTCATATAGGACAGTGGGATATTTATCATCCGCAATACCACAAGATCCGCGAATGTGTTGTATCAATGATCTTAACCATGCACATTCTTTAGCGGTCTCATGTAAAGCGATAATCTATGAGTGGTTTGAGAATGTAGTAATTAGAATCTGTTTAACATATCTCCAAGAAATAGCTGTACCACCACAGAGGAAGACATAACCAGTCTGAGATTTAGCATTATGGGGATCAGATAAATAACCAGCATCCGCATAGCCTATCGATGTCATGTCTTGGTTTCTTGGATAGAACAAACCAAGATATTTTGTACCTTGAAGATAACGAAGTACGTGTTTAATACCATTCCAATGTCTTCGTGTAGGAGAAGCACTGAATCTTGCTAGCAAGCAAATGCTATGTCAGGCCTTGTGCAATTTGCAAGATAAAGTAGTGCTCCAATTGCACTCAAATAAGGAACTTTTGGTCCTAAAATATCCTCATCATCTTCTTTAGGTCTAAATGAGTCTTTCTCCACTTTTAGTGATCGGACAACCATAGGTGTGCTAAGTGAATGTGATTTATCCATATAGAATTTCTCTAAAATCTTAATCACATAAGTTGACTGATGTACAAGAATTCCTTCAGGGAAATGCTCGATCTGCAGGCGGAGACAAAATTTGGTTTTACCCAAGTCTTTCATTTCAAACTCCATCTTTAAACATGAACGAGAAATTTTCTTTATTCTTTAATATTTGTTTAATTATACTATTTATTATTAATGTTTATTTTATAATATTCAAGTTTTTTACAAGAATAACCAATCATTATTATAATAAATTACATTTGTAAATTTAAACGGGTTCATATAATTTATCAGATATGAGACGATTATGAGTACATAAATTTATCAATGAAATTTTTTCTATTTAATATTTTTTTTTATCTACAAATGTTTACTTCATAATTATGACAGATAATAAATTATTATAACCATATTTATTTATAGATTCGAAGGGGTTCGAGTAATTAACGGATATTATTATACAAGTTTGACACAAAAATAAGTAATTAGCAAATATTTATACTATTTTATCAATATATATTTACCGTGTAATGTTTGAATTTGGTTAAAATAGGCAAGCAAATATTGTAACAACTTATTTTTAAAAATTCAAACAAGTTCGAAAGCGGATATTATTATGCAACTTTGAAATGATAATTAACTAACGAGTATTATTATAAAAGTTTGACACGAGAATGAGTAGTGCAATTATTTTTTAAAATTGATTTGAAAATCAATAAAAATGCCTATATAAATTTTTCTTTAATTTTTAATCTTTTATTATTTATTAGTATATTTATTGTTAATATTTACTTTGTAATGTTTGAATTGTTATTATGAAAAATACCTAATTATAGCAATAAATTATACTTACAAATTAATTGGATTTGAGTAATTAACGAGTATTGTATTTGAGACGAATACAAGTATATAGATTTTAAACGAATTTAGGTAACTGAACAGAACTAGCATCATCATTTTGATTTATCATCTTCCTCCACCACGATCAACAATCTTATATAGTTGGAGCCGGGTTACACTTTTACTTAAACTTTGATGCGCACTCTGATTTAAACTCATATTCAGACCCAATCCATATAAATAATACTCCCCCCGCCCATGAAATAACTTTCTATCTTTTCTTTTTGGGATGTCCACAAAAAAACTTTCTACCTATTTTTTTACTATATCCACCACTTATAATTTCTCTTACTTTTCACTTGTCACAACTCTCAATATTAATTATAACACTTTTTCACCACTCCCAATACACTCAACTACCTTTAATCCATTCTCAATACACTCAACGACAATTTTTCTTAAAATTCATACCACTCCCTTCTAGAAAGTTCTTTCATGGACGGAGGGAGTACTATTATAGTTATCAGCAACCCTCCCGAAATTTTGTGATATAGTTGAACTCTACGAAATATGAAATTAAATTTATTATAAAGTGATTTTTCGTCGAGTTTCAACGAATCAGAGACTATTTTATTGTAAAACCAATATATTAAGGCAAAAGGCACGCACCGCAGCGAGCTGAATCCGCACTTGGCATAGTTTGAAGGAAATCAACCAAGCGTTTACATGATGAATAAAGCATGCAAATGGAGCAAGTTGTTACTTATTATATTTGCTTTCCTAATACTTAATTGAAAAGTTTGGTATCAAACATTGAATCTCCATCAAAAATCACCACCATCACCATCACCATCACCATCACCATCACGATCACGATCACGATCACAGCATGATATACTGAATGCGTTGAGCTTATCATACGCAGCAAGCGCAGCAGCACCGACTACGGCCCTCAGAATGTTTGCTCCACCACCTTTATAAATACTCTTGAGTATAGCTTTGTAACCCGTCTCATCTACCGGCAGTCTCACATGCTCAAGCGCAGCCACACAGCTTTTGAATTTACCAGACATCATCATCATACCTCTCCGAGAAATATCAGGTGCATAAGATGCAGAACCAGCAAAGATTGCGCTCACCCAAGCAACCCCGAACCTACCAAAGAAACTATCCTGAAACACATGTAACTCAGCACAAGCAGCACTCGTATATTTACAAGATAGGAGTATATGCCTACCTGCATCTCGCCAGTCAGAACAAATGGCTTCAAAGTTTCGTACATCCCAAAGTAGAGGCCACGGTAAACAGCGGCGCCCATAAAAGATTGGGTGAATCCACAATAAAATCCAACAACACCGTCAGCTGCCAAAGTCTTCTTGCAAAGATCAAGAGAGCCCTTGAACTGCCTCGCTCCTCCCATCTTTACATCCATTGCCAATCTAGTACGAACATAGTCCATTGGGTGGACAAAGAGGATAGAAGAAGAACCAGCTAATACACCTGCCGCAACATTCATAGCATGCCACCCCAACAACCCAACTGTATCCTTTGAGTCCCCTCTGCTGATGATTTTACTCTTGTAGAAATCCCACATTCCAAAAGTCAAGGCCTGCAGCATAAACATACTATTATATTTGTCTATCCAATTCCAATTACTGTATTATAAAACTTGCCTGGCTTGGTAAGTAGCGGATCACATTGAGAGTGTTGCCTCTCCACAAAGAGGCAACTCCTTCTTCCATTACTGTTCTCCACAAACAGTTGCGGATGCCTTTGTATGGTGCAGATAACCTACCCGACATGACTATTGCACCCTCGTTTTGCATCAAAAGTTTCACACGATCAATAGGAGCAATAGCGGTTTTACAAACTGCCACACCCGTCAGATAAGACAAGCCCACAAATCTGTTGTATTGCACAAAATCACCAGATTTCTCCACAGATGGATATGCCAATGCAGAGTTCCCTCCCAAATGTTGAGTCATGGGAGTCTCATCCATACTCATTTTTTTTCCCTGCAAATAAAAACAGCAAAACAATTTGCACAATTCAGCCTAAATAACAGCACATCCATGCAATCTACTTTTAAAAGTTTACTAACCAAAATGATTTTTGAATTTTTTTCAAAATTCACTGACCAATGCAGCTCATATAGTTACTTTCCTAATACTATATATTGTGGCTCGAAATTCAGAACATCAAATGCATAATTTATTACTAGTATTTTGGAGCCATTCGATAAGTTGTGTCTATATATGCTTCATGTTTCTTGCTAATTTGGTTTTCGATGTTTCTCGTCTACGACCTGAATAATAGTCGGTCACAGAAAAACACATAATGAATTAACGAGTCAAGAAGTACATTTATCTAGAACAAATAAAAATAATGAGAGACGTACAGAATATACATTTAATTCTCGAAAGAAATTCGCAATGATTAATTGTATACAAATTCTCAATGCTACACGCCCAGAAATAATTAAAAGGGAAAAAGACCAAAATACTGAATCTGTCATAAATTAAAACTCTAACCAAAAAATTAGAAGCAAATTAAACAATGTGAAGTCCGAAAGTATCACAACTGAGGAAGACTCCATAAATAATGGACGAAAAACCCATAATACAACAACTAAAACTATTGATAAACATTTTTTTTCAGATTTAGTGACTGCATATGCTCTTCTTTATTATGAGTTCAAACGATAGGCAACAAGATCTACACAAAGGGAAGACTGTCAATCTCATTTACACAGATCAGAGGAGAAATCATCGGTGTTCCCAATCTCATCAATAAATATATATTTTAAAACCAGATAGTGGGGACCTGTTACTGCCAAATGAAACCAGATAGTAAATTATATTTTAAAACGGGTTTGCAAATCAATAGAAATGCCTATATGAATTTTTCTTTAATTTTTAATCTTTTGTTATTTATTATATTTATTTTTAATATTTACTTTGTAATGTTTGGATTGTTATTGTGACGAATATCTAACTATTGGAATAAGTGATATTTATAAATTAATTAGGATTGAGTATAAATTAGCGAGTATTGTATTTGGAACGAATACAAGTATATATATTTTAAACGAATCTAGCATCATCATTTTGATGTATCGTCTTCCTTCACCGCGCAACAATCTTATATAGTTGAACTCTATAAAATATGAAATTAAATTTATTATAAAGTGATTTTCTGTCGAATTTGAACAGATCAGACACTAATTTATTACAAAACCAATATAGCTGAAACTTAGCATTAAGGCGGAAGGCACGTACATGCAACGAGCTGATTCCGCACTTGGCATAGTTTAAAGGGAATCAACCAAGCGTTTACATGGTGAATAAAGCATGCAAAAGGGCAAGCTGTTAATTACTTATTATATTTGCTTTTCCTAGTACTTATTTGAAAAGTTTGGTATTAAACATTGAGTCTCCATCAAAAATCAGCATTAGCATGAGCATCACGGCATGATAGACTGAATGGGTTGAGCATATCATATGCAGCAAGCGCAGCAGCACCGACGACAGCCCTCGGAATGTTTGCTCCAACACCTTTATGGATACTCTTGAGTATAGCTATTTCACCCGCCGTCTCATCTACCGGCAGTCTCACATGCCGAAGCCCATCCATTTTGCCTATATATATGACTTCACCAGGTATCATCATCATACCTCTCCGAGCAAAATCAAATGTATGAGATGCACAACCAGCAACGATTGCGCTCACCCAAGCAACCCCGAACCTACCAAAGAAACTATCCTGAAACACACGTAACTCAGCACAAGCAGCACTCGTGTATATATCTACAAGACAAGATAGGAGTATATGCATATACCTACCTGCATCTCGCCACTCAGAACAACCCGTTTCAAAGTTTCGTATATCCCAAAGTAGTGGCCACGGTAAATAGGGGCGCCTAAAAAAGATAGGAGGGATCCACGATAAAATCCAACAACGCCGTCAGCTGCCAAAGTCTTCTTGCAAAGATCAAGAGCGCCCTTGAACTGCCTCGCTCCTCCCGTCTTTACATCCATTGCCAATCTAGTATGAACATAGTCCATTGGGTGGGTAAAGACGCTGGAATAGCCACCAGCCATTGCACCCACCAAAAAATTCCCAACAAACCAATCAAACAAACCATCTTCATCCTTTGAGGTCATCTCTGTGCGGAAGAGTTTACTCTTGTAGTAATCCCACATTCCAAAAGTCAAGGCCTGCAGCATAAACATAGTATTATATTTGTCTATCCAATTCCAATTACTATATTATAAAACTTGCCTGGCTTGGTAAGTAGCGGATCACATTCAAAGTGTTGCCTCTCCACAAAGAGGCAACTCCTTCTTCCATTACTGTTCTCCACAAACAGTTGCGGATGCCTTTGTATGGTGCAGATAACCTACCCGACATGACTATTGCACCCTCGTTTTGCATCAAAAGTTTCACACGATCAAAAGGAGCAGTAGCGGTTTTACAGACCGCCACACCCGTCAGATAAGACAGCCCCACAAATCTCTTGTCTTGCACAAAACCATCAGACTTCACCACAGATGCTCCCGAATGTTGACTCATGCTCATTTCTTTTCCCTGCAAATCAAAACAGATCAAGTTCTACAAGATAGACGTAATCCAGAGGAAGACAGCGCATAATAATTTTGAAAGAAAATACACATTTATCTTTACACTCTCAAATGAATATTCCTCAAGTGTCGGGTTTGTTGAGTTTCTTGCGGCCGACTCTAATATTTAACCACCACCCATGCAGTGCACTTAAATTTAACGAATATCTTTAAATAGCCAATCATTTCATGAATTTAAAAATTTAGAGTGATGCTAATATGTTTAAATACTGCTTAAATTACTTTAAATTGGAAAAATACTTTTTCCATTCTAAATTATGATACTCCCTCCATTTTCAAAGATTGTCGTAGAATGAGACGAGAAATATTTAATAAAAGTGAATGAGTATATTATGACTAGAGCTGGCAAAAATTGATCCGGCCCGACGGGCCGGCCCGGCCCGCCCGTGTTTTGGGCTGATTGGGCTGTACAAAATGTAGGCCCGAAAAAACCCGGGCCTAAAAACCCCATTCAAATTTTTAGTGTCCAGTTAAGAATGAAATTGCTGTACATGTGTTAGGCTAGCGGTAAATGATTAATAACTATGGCTAAATGTATTGGGCTCGAGTAGGGATGTCAATTTACCTGCGGATATCGGATATCCGTGAAAACCCGAACCTATTAGGATGAGTTTGAGAGGCATTTGATATCCACTGATAGTTTCGTAGTTGTAATTCACTATCCATTAAGTTCGTGGATATGGGTTTGGATACTTACTATCCATACCCGCGAAACTCATTTACCCGCGAAAAATATCCGTGAAAATATCCGCCAATTACCCGTAAAATACCCATCAAATATCCACAAAAAAATCCTAAAAATATGGGCTTTCAACATGGATGAAGGATGTGGATTTGAACTATGTTATTTGTGTTGATTTTTTTAATTTTTTCCTGTATTAAATTTGTTATAAATTTATATTTAAATTCTGTTTCGCAGGTATCCGATGAATAGTGGGTGGTGGGTATCCGTTGGATAGCGGGTTGGCGGATACCCGACGGGTAACGGGTATCCGCGGGTAGCGGGTTTGGATACCATTTGATATCCATGGAT
Source organism: Salvia miltiorrhiza (assembly GCF_028751815.1). Classification (NCBI taxonomy): domain Eukaryota; kingdom Viridiplantae; phylum Streptophyta; class Magnoliopsida; order Lamiales; family Lamiaceae; genus Salvia; species Salvia miltiorrhiza. The sequence continues at coordinate 68,579,561 of NC_080387.1, forward strand.
AGTTTCGTGGTTAAAAATCACTATCCATTTAGTTCGTGGGTATGAGTATGGATAGTTACTATCCGTACCCGTCGTACCCGATTGCCATCCCTAGGCTCGAGTCCCCTATGGTGCATCCTTTAAATTTCTTTATTCAATAATGTTGAAAAAAATAATTGAGTATTTTTTTTTTGATTTGGGGGAGTTGGGGAGGGGGAGCAGTGGGGTTTGAACCCGGGACCTCACTGTTCACACACAGGAGGTCGCACCACTTGGTGTCCCCTAGAGGACAATAATTGAGTATGTTGTGAGTGCAATAAGAGTCTCATTTTTATGAGAGTGTTAAAATTATTAAGGTGGAGTAAGAGTCCCACAAACTTTTACTAAAAATAAAAATTGATACAAAAATGTGGGATACACTAAAATGAAAACATGAATACTAAAAATTGGAATGGAATGAGTATTATTAATTTTATTTTATTAAAATAAAGTACTGAATGAGATCTTTTTAAAATAAAATATTGTCACATTTATTTGAAATTGACCTAAATTAGATATCTTATGAAATCTAAATCTAAATAGAGTATTGACCCACACAATTTTTAAATAGAAACTGCAACATTTATTTGAAAGTTACTTAAATTTATATTGCTATAGTTCAAACCAATCACTGAAAAAAAAAATATCAATAGTGACTTAAACTTACAAAGTCCGAATAAATTATTAAATTTGTAATTACTTTATAATCTATTCAAAATTTCATCACATATCATATTAATTGTTGTCTTATACGTATGAACATTTTAATCACATACTAATTTTTAGACCTCTTTTTCAAGTGACTTTTGAGATTTTCATTTCTCAGCCACAAGGCCCACAACATTCCAGCATGGGAACTATAGATGTCTTGAATTACTAGACTTGATTGGTTTGGTGATTACATGCTTCAATATCTGATCCTCTGATTGGAAACTGCAAACCTTGTTTAAGCTCAATGCTTGAAGGAATTTTACTAAGATTTTATTCATATTTTACTAAAATAAGAGTCCCAATTTAAAGGTGCATTTGGTATACTGTATAAGTCAAAATTGTTAAATAGTCTTGGTTTATATGAGCGTTTGATAGTCTATATTATTTTAATAAGATCTTATTCATATTTTATTAAAATTTGTGTGGTTTATAATGGGGCAAATTTAGTTATTATACATAAATTTCATGCGCATTTGGCCTTTTTACCCGAAACAAGATAGTGGAACAAATTCATGCGCATTTGGCCTTTTTACCCGAAACAAAATAGTGGAACAAATTCATGCGCATTTGGCCTTTCATCCGAAGAAAAAGAACCCCCTCCCCCCCAAACATAAAGAAATCCACTCGAGAATATTCGAATCTCGCTTGCTGCCATGGATTTGGAAAGAATTACGTTCAATTCTTCATTCAAATCTTTCAGTTTTGACATTGCTTCTCTAAGTTTTCACTCATTTCCTGTACCCAGATCTAATTTTCGTAATGTCAGCCACAAAATCCAAATGCGGCACTCTTCCCGCAAACCCAGATCCAAAATCAGCCACCAAACAAGGCACTTTTCCCGCGAACCCAGGTTCGATTTCGGATCTATTCGGGAGCCAGATGATGCTATCGCTCTATTTCAGGAAATGGTGAGAATTCATCCTCGCCCTTGTGTTATTGATTTCAATAGATTATTGAGCGCTGTAGTGAAGATGAAACAATACTCTGTTGCCCTCCATCTGTTCGTCAAAATGCTTGCAAGTGATATTCCTGTAGATCGCTACACCCTGAATATTGCGATTAATTGCTGTTGCGGACTGAAAAGACCTGGTTGTGGGTTTGCGATTTTAGGCAGCTTTTTCAAGCTTGGGCATGAGCCTGATGCTGTAACCTTCACCACTCTCATTAAAGGTCTTATGTTGGTTGGAAAGATCGTAGAGGCGGCAAAACTGTTTGAAAAGATGTCGGTCGAAGCTAATGCAGTTACTTATAACACAGTGATAAATGGATTGTGCAAAGCTGGACATACCCTCCAGGTGCTTGATTTGCTCAGGTTATGGGAAAGAGGAAGTTGCAAGCTCGATGTTATTGGTTACAACACAATAATTTATCATCTATGCAAGAATGGAATGGTTGACGATGCTCTCCAACTCTTCTCCACCTTGGCTGATAAGGCTATTTCACCTGATGCTTTGACATATGGTTCCATGATTTGGGGGTTATGCAATTTAGGGAGATCGAATGAAGCTGGAAACATGTTAAATGAGATGGTGGCTAATGAGGTCTACCCAAATGTGATTACTTGTTCTGTTCTGGTGAATGCTTTTTGTAAAGAGGGAAGAATGGAAAAGGCGAATGGTATTTTGGAACTCATGAATCAAATAGATGCTCAACCCAACATTAAAATTTACAGTGCATTGATCAATGGATATTGCTTGCAAGGTGAAATGAACAAGGCCATAAACATGTTTGATTTAGCAGTGAAATCCGCCATCGATCATAATATTAAAAGCAACAGTACCTTGATGAACGTGTATTGTAAAATGGGACGAGCGGATGAAGTTTCGCGTCTTTTTATCACATTTCTTGCAAAAGGGTTGGAGCGCGATGTTGTTTCTTATAGCATCATGCTACATGCCTTATTTCGTGAAGGAAGGTGTGAAGATGGTTTGAATTTGTTCAAAGAGATGGAGGTTCTACAACTTTCTCCTAATATAATAACTTACAATATCATGTTGGATGGCTTGTGCAGTGCTTGTCGCATTAGTCAAGCATTTTCGATGTTGCATACCATGGAAGATGTAGGCATCATTCCCAACATAGTAACTTACAATGTTCTAATTAAGGGATTGTGCAATTATAATAAAGTTGACAGGGCAAAAGATCTTTTAGACGAGCTTCCATCCAAAGGTTTGCAGCCTACAGTCGTAACATATACAATCCTTATTGGTGCACTTTGCAGAAAAGGGCGGATAGAGGAGGCAAAAGTCTTACTGATTCAAATGGTGGACAATGGTTGCTTGCCTAATAGAGCGACTTACAATGTTTTTGTTCGAGAACTTCTCAAAACGAACAAGATGCCTAAAGATGCTTTGCCGCTCTGGGAAGAGATGAACTCAAGGGGCTTTATACCTGACACCACTACTTTGCCACTCTTGGAAGAGAATAATTCGAGGAGCTGAACACTTGATGCCACTACTTTTTCAATGCTACTTGAAGAGTTTGGCAACGGAAGGCCGTGATAGTGTTCTCTTTGATAAGGTTATGAAACTCGTACTGAAAAATATCTATTCTGTTTCTGATTGACATGAGAAACCATCCATGGTATCCAATTTATCATCAACAATTATAATCCTCAACATCCACCATTTTAGATTTTTAATTGATATGATTGGAGTCTAACTACATAATTTGTTTGAAACAATGAAACTGGATGCGAATATGATGAACTTAGGAAATGAATGATCAAGGAAAAGAATGACAAAAAAAAGTCATTTTTTCAATTATTACTTTAGTAAACATAATATTTGTTTTCAATCTAGGTTTGGTTGAAATTGGAAACCATCTAGAGTTTCCAATTTATTACCCTTTAGAGTTTACATAATTCCCTATCTAGCTAAAACTAAGTCTGGATCGTGTGGAAGATGGAAGCTGAGTTTTATTGTTTTAGATTGTGGAGACTTACGCTTCAAGTATGAACACTAAATTCTCATTTCTCAGCTACAACATTCTAGCATGGGAACTATAGATGTCTTGAATCACTACAGTAGACCTGATTGGTTAGGTGATTAACTGGTACAGTATCTGATCCTCTGATTGGAAACTGCAAACCTTGTTTAAGCTCAATGCTTGAAGGATCAGAGAATCTGTAATCTCCACGTAAACAATTTAATAATTTATATTTATCAAAGTTGAAACCAGCAGGCAGATAAGCTTTGTGATGAAGCATAACTTAGTGTAAATTAAGATTTGTAGGAAACTCGAGACAATCAACAAGGGTCAAATACATCTTATCAATACATCCATCGTTAAGGGTAAAGTAGCAATGGTCCTTCATTTTTAGAGCCCTGCAGTGACTCATTCCAGGAATTGGGGATCATAGAGTAACTGAAGTGAACCCCAACAGGCTGAGATTGCTAGATGCAATGTTGTCTGGATCATTGTTCACCGAGGAATTCCCAACTCTATGGCACATGGAGAAGAAATCGAGGTTGAAAATCAGTGGAAATAATACAGTGCATATGAAACGGCAATCAGGAATAGCAAAGGAATGAATAAGGCATCATAAGAATTGAAAGTGAATTTATAATTCATATTGTAAAAATTGTGGATTTATTTGAACTAGGACTAGGAGTAAACCCTTGCAGTCTTGCTATTATACCTCACAAATTTTAAGCAATGAATTATATTAAAGTTTTCAGTTCAAAACTCCAAATATGAAGGAATTACACAACAGGGAAGGATTATCAAAATCTCAACTAAGTCAAACCAGATAGTGGGGACCTGTTACTGCTAAATGAAACCTCTACAATCCTGTTTGCTTTCAGAAATAGGAGCATCAATTAAAGAAAACAATTCAGTACTAGCTGTTCAAGTGTAATGCACCACAATAGGCTTAATCAGTGAATGGTCAATGCAGTGCCACTTATGCTTTACCTTTAATGCATCAAAACGTGAATACGAATATTTCCAAGCAAATCTCAGTTTGTCATAAAGGAAAAAACCATCAGTTAACTTACAATTACAATGACCAAAAATATGAAAGAAGAGAGTTGCACAACATATTTTTGTCGACATTATTTGGTGCAGAATGAAATGTTTCCATCCGTAGAGTTTCAACACATGTAGAATTCGAGATTAAAATTCAACATAAATATCAAGTATTAACTGCTCAATTTATTTCCACTGAAGTCATATGGAATTTGAGATTATAATTCAACTTACATAAAACAATTGTTCAGTTTACTTCCATTGAAGTCGACACAATTCATTCTACTGTCTAAGCAATACAAGAACCTATTTACGTTTAACAAAACTATCAGACAAAGTAGCACACTGTAACATGAATCAACTTCCAAACAACAGTGACAGCAGCTATACTAAATCAACAATATGAAAAACTAAATCGATCAAACTTTACCAGTTAAAGTTTATTCTAACACAATTAACCAGTTGAGAGATGCACTACAAATAGATAAACCCAACCTTGAGAAAGCCAACTCCAGCAGGTTGTATCAATGGCGATATTAGACTTCAATCGAGCAGCTGCAATCGTGCTATGGAGCGGCAGCATTGTCACCAAGCTTCTCAACACTGGAGCAAACCTTTGATAAACACAATAAACCACAAAATTGGTAACCGTGACATAATATATAACCCTAAAACATTCAAACCTTATCAAATAACCAGTACAAAATTGGCCAGAGACAAGGGTCCAGCACAGCACTCAACCCAGCCAAAAACACATTTAATCCAATATGAACGAGAGCGGTAAAGTTTTTTTATTAAAAAAAAATAATAATAATCGAAGAAAACAATCCAGTAAAACCAACAAATGAAGAATTTATGTGCCCGAACCTTGAAGCAGCACCAGTGAATTGGTTGGTCGAAGAAGAGAATGCGGGGACGGATATGTGATTTGAGTCGAATGATTTGGGGCTTGAATTAGGGCGAATGCGCAGAGACCTCCTACCGATTATGGCGGCGAATCTGCCAGACGACGCCATTGGAGCTTTCGTTGAGAGGTTTTAGCGCTTAAACCCTTTACTCAGCGTTCTTCTACAATTCTACTTGCGATTATCTCGCCTATTGAGAAGATACTCCCTCCGTCCCAGAATTAATGGCCTGTTTCTTTTGGGCACGGAGATTAAGGAGTGTTGAATTAAGGTGTTAAAGTTGGTGGCCCACCTTTTTAACCATTTAATTAGCAAAAGTAATTGTAACCATTAAGAATGTGGTGGCCCACTTTTACTTTTTTATATTCTTTTATTTTTATTACAATTAGGTTTCTCTTTAATTTTATTATTCAAATTTTAATTGAGTTAATACTGGCCAAATTTTTGGGGACGTTTTTTTTGAAGATATACTGCCCAAAATTTCACTTCCCTCCTGCCCAAAATTTCACTTCCCTCCTAATGCGCCAAAAGCTGTAAAGTCCAGACACGAATATCAATGATTTGGGGTTTTTTAGAGCAATCCAGAGCTTGCAAACAGAAAATGTGTGCAACAATGTGGAGGAGCTAGTGGCTGCAGTTGAGAAGTCATATAAAGACCTCTCACCTACTACTCTAAACAATGTGTTCTTGAGTCTTCAAGGATGCATGGTGGAAATGATGAAGGTGAAAGGACACAATGCATACAAGATACCGCACATGAAGAAGGGCACACTCATTAGGCAAAATGAACTTCCAAGAAATTTGGAAGTCTCTAATGAGTTAGTGAAGGAATGCCTACAATATCTTGTGGATAATGGGTGTGAGGAGGGCATGGACCATCTAATGAATGATCTAGGTATAGGATCAATTTCATTAGATGGGATTGAATACCTAATGACAAACTTAGGTATTCAAGAACCATGACTTAGTGAAGGAAAGATGAATGATTACTTTTTGAAAGCCAAACTGTTTTTTGTGAAAAAATGCAGATGTTTTTGTATGCATTTTTTAGTTGTAAAGAATGCCTTTTGTATATGAATGCAATATGTAAAGAATGCCTTTTGTATGCAATGAAAATATGTTGTTTGGTTCAATAGATGGCTAAGGCAAAGACCAATAGAGCCACATGCATCAAGAGCAACAGCCACACAGGGCAACAGCACACAAAGCCACACAGGGCTAAAGCACATAAAGCCACAGGCAGCCAAACAAGGCAGAGCAACACACAGCCACACAGGGCAACAGCAACACAGAGCCACACAAGGCTAAATCGCAGAGCCACACAGGGCTAAAGCACACAGAGCCACAGGCAGCAAGAGCAACAGCCACACAGGGCAACAGCACACAAAGCCACACATGGCTAAAGCACATAAAGCCACAGGCAGCAAGAGCAACAGCCACACAGGGCAAAAGCACACAAGCCACAGGCAGCCAAGCAGCAACAACCGCACATAGACAGTAAACTAGGAGCAATTCAACACCTCATTCAAATATACTTGAATCATTGATGTTTTAGGCAAAAAAAACAGTGAGCAACATTTTTTTATCATTTCAATACCCAATTATATCCATCACCCAGTGTACAAGAACATGCCATTATCGACAAACACACCAGCATCACAATAATTAGGTAAAAAGGTAGATCTCACCCAAAATAGATCGTTCGCCTGGGCACATGAGAAACCGTGGCCAAGGGTGAGTCCGGAGCAAATCCGTCTCCACTCGTCCCTTCCGTAGAAGGCAGCCCGACAGAGGCTTCTCCAGACACCGGTGAAGGACACGAAGATCGAAAATCCGACGGCGGCAACCAGCAGGGGAATTCAATCTCCGACGGCGAGCCCCAATCGCACGGATCTTCACTGTCAGGGACGAAATCACCGCTCAGGTAACCCTCCCACTGGGATTTCGTCATCGCGGCGCGTAAAGAACGGAGAATCGGAGTAAATGGGGGCGCACAGTGGAGAAGCCGTCGAGAACCACAGGAAAGAGGCGGCTCACGGTGGAGACGCTGTCGAGAACCACAGGAAAGAGGTGGCTCACGGTGGAGAAGCCATGGACAACCACAGCAAAGAGGCGGCGCCTCTTGAAGCAGGCGAAAAATTAGGGTTTCCGATCAAAGAGACGAAGCGGCGGAAGAGAGAGAAATAGAGAGAGCAAAAGAGAGATGCCGTATGTGAAAGGGTTAGGTGAAAATTGAAGTTAAATTAGAACAATTAATTAAAGAGTAAGTAAACCCTAATTATTTCCTAAAAAGGAAATAGGCCATTATTTGTGGGACAACCCAAAGAGGAAAACAGGCCATTATTTATGGGACGGAGGGAGTACAATATTTTCTTAAAAAAAAAAAAAAGAATAATTGCATTACATTTTTTTTTTGCAAAATCACGTCACCATCACCAATTCATCTTATAATAATTTGTGATAATCTCTATTGTCAAAAAAAAAATGTGAAAAAAAAATTGTGATAATCTCTGTTTCTGACGAGGACACTTTCCAATTTTTCAAAAAAATACTCCATCCGTCCACCACGATAAATGTGATCTTTTTATCATTTTTGTTCACATATACAATAAATGTGATTTTTTCATTTTCAGATATATACCTTTATACTTTTACTCCATTTACACAGAAAATTTATAAAAAACTTATCTCATACACCATTTATTAATTAACTAACAATTCAACTTCGGTAGAACCCGTTCTTTACTTTATATACATCTTCCATTATTTTCTTAAAACCCGTGTCCTTCCATTTACACCACACTTATCGTGGACGGAGGGAGTATATACATAGACCTCACCTAATAAATGAAAATTGCTACTATAAAATTTTTAAAGAAAATTATAAACACAAAATGTTCATTAAAATCATACTAATCGATGTACTCTAAAACAAGTTAGTAAGATAATGGGGCGTGTATTAACTAAGTGATAGAGTTATAATATCTAAAATTAAAAATCTTGAATTCTAATTTAAATTAGGAAAAATTGCATGTAAATACACAAATTTTGCCAAAAAATCATATTTGACGCGAAGTTAGGATTTTACAATTTAATAAGTTGTCAAATTTTAACATAATTTTTTTTCGGTGATCGAAAAATATGACGTGTCGATTACGTGTCAACTACTTATCCAGCGTGGCATTGAAACGATGGCCTTTTTTTGTTGTGTAACAAAACGGCATTGTTTCAGCTCCCTGTTTCAGTCTTCCTTCTCTCTCCATCTCAAATCACGTTGTCTCTCTCTCAATCCTCACAGAGCGGAGAAGCCCCACTTATCTAACCACCTCATCCCTCGTCGCAGCCGACGGGCTGAGCAAGAAACCGGTGTCGAAGATATCTCAATTTGTTCGTCGGCCAAGCAAAATGGCGAAGGTGACTGTAGAGAGGGGCTGCTGCTACTGCCTCCGGCGGAATAAGCGAGAGACTGAGGGCGGCAGCGGCGACGGCTTGAAATTGGGGATCTCGCTCTGTATGTAATTGTGTGCAAGTTCAGGAAGATAGAGGGGACGAGACAGAGACGTCGGTGGTGGCCGAGGGAGGCGATGCCGCCGGGAATCGATGGTGGGCAGCGAATACTCGGAGGTAAATTCAAGATCGGCCGTAAGATCGGTAGTGGATCATTTGGTGGTATTATTCTGGGTGGCTGAATTTGTTCAAAGAATTTTGATGTTTTCGTTTTTGCTGTGCTGAATTTTTTGCTCGGAAGAGTGTCGAAGTGAAGATTGGAACAGGGAGAAAGCTAGGGTTCCCGTTTTGAAATTGGAACAAAAATTAGAATTAGGGTTCATTCGAATAAGATTAAAAAAGAAAGAGTGTAAAACGACACCGTTTTATTTCAAAGAAAACGGCGTCGTTTTATTTTTACACTGGCGAACGGAATGGCGTGTGCCGGTGAGCCACGTAGGAGTCACGTCATTTTTTAATTTGGGGGAAATGAAAATTGTGTTAAAATTGAACAACTTATTAAATTGGTGTATTAAATTATAAAATCTTAAATTCGCGTCAAATATGAATTTTTAGCAAAGTTTGTGTATTTACATGCAATTTTCCCTTTAAATTATAATACGATCTTTAAATTTATTTATGTAATATTATTAATTTATAAAGAAAAAATTTATTTATGTAATATTATTAATTTATGTAATATTATTAATTTATAAAGAAAAAAAAATAATAGACTCAGTTCTTTTCGGCACAGAGATTAAGAAACTCACTTTTTGATAGATAATGGTGTGGTCCACACAATTTTAACCTTTTAAGTACATACCTAATTTTTGTTAATTACCTTTGCTTCCCTGGAATGAGATTCAGTGTACCATACTTTATGTCCCACTTTGTGTCCCATTTTCAATCTTATGTGTTTTCTTATATTTTTTTTTCTTCAATTTCAACTTTGTATACTTTAATTTAATTTTGTGATTATTAACTAGGGTTTATTCCATCAATCTAGGGTATATAATTATTTTTTATCATTTAATTTCACTTTTATTAGCTAATAATAGGTTGATAAATTCAAAATCACGGTATATACTTTTTTAAAATTTTAATTTTTTGAAATAAAAATTAAATATAATTCATAGTATTATAATAAATTTTATTTTTATAAAAAATATTTTTAAAATAATAGATATAAGCATGAGACACAGTGATACACATAAAATTGTGGGACACTAGATCTCATCTCTGCTTCCCTTATCTCATTTTAGTAAAAATAATTATTTAAGAAAAATAATTATTTTTGTAAGGATTTTATTTTAAGAAAAATTATCCACTTTTATTTTAAGAAATGATTTTATTTTACAAAAAATAATTATTTTATTGTATTGTCCACTTTATAATTATTTTTTGTAACTTTTTATTTTTAAAAAATAAAAATTAAGAAGTCTAAAATTATTTCTTAAAAAGGGAAACAAGCCTATTGAAATGGGACGTCCTAAAAAAAATGAGGCTATTGAAGTGGGACGGAACGAGTATATCACTGACATTGAAGCATAGTTCAACTGGTGAGGCATTTATTCACCCCAAAAGGATATGGGGGCCATTATTATTTAAAAACAGAAACAAACAAATAATAATAATAATAAAAGTAAGTTGCAACAGTACCCCTGCAGATGAAGCGGGCTACTGTGTTCATATACTGCAAAATGTAGAGGAAAAAGTAACGTACTGTTGCAGAGCATCACTCACGCTTCGTCTGCGCTCCAATCTCTCTCTCCCAAAACCCTCACAAAACCCTCCTCCACACTTGGCTTGTTCACATAATCAAAAATGCCTCCGAAAAGAAACCCCAATCGCTCCAAATCCAGCAACAACGCAGCGGTGGAGATCGACGCCATGGCCGACTGCTTGTTTCCTCGCGACATTATGATCGCCATTTTGACGCGACTGCCCGTGAAATCTCTCTTCCGATTCAGGTGTGTCTGCAAGCCCTGGAGCGGCCTCGTCTTCAACCCGAGCTTCATAAAGCTCCACACCACTCTCTCTCTAGAATCCCCGAGACCGAGAGCTGCTCAAACCCATCTCCTCAACTGCCCTGTTTTAAGCGTCCACCCCAACAGGGTTGCCCCGAGCGATGCAGCAGATCTCTGGTTAGATCACTGCAACGGGATGGTTTGCATGACCCGCCCTTCCTACACCCAAAAAATTGTTCTCTGGAACCCTGCTACCAATTTGTGGAAAATTCTTCCGGATTCCACTGTGAGGTTTGGGGCTGCGCAGATGGTCTCGCTAGGGTTTGGTTGCAATGCAGATGGGGACGACTTCAAGGTGGTGAGGATTGCGTGTATGAAGGGAAGGAAAATGAAGACTGTGGTTGAGGTTTATTCCTCAAAGTCTGGTTCATGGAGAACCATTGAGGACGTGGGGTTTAAGTTCACAGTCATGTACCCTAAGAATCATGTGATTGTGAATGGAGACCAGAACCATTGAGGACGTGGGGTTTAAGTTCACAGTCATGTACCCTAAGAATCATGTGATTGTGAATGGAGACCCCTACTGGTTCGCCTGCATCGCCCGGAGAGACTGCGGAAATGGTGAGCTTGAGGTAGCTCAAGCTTTGCTGAGATTTGATGCCACTAACATGAGATTCACAGTTGTGGCGTTGCCTAGGGTTGACAGATTGGGGCAAGGGCCATGGCCGTTTGTAAGCTGGGAGGGCTCCATTGCTGTGCTCGCTTGCACCAAAAAGGATGACAATTGGTTGCAGGGGATTGATGTGTGGTGCTATGACTATGAGGGTGGTGAATGGAGCATCAAGAGGAGGTTCAGGGTGAATCGACGGTTGCAGGTGGATCAGTGCCTCGATTGTTCGAGGTCAGGCAAGATTCTCGGTGGTTGCACGGATGGGAAGCTCTTCATCTTAGATACGAAGACGAGACGCATTGAAGTGAGCAAGCTGAAGAAAGGGGAAGATTGTAGCTTCCAGATTTTCGCTTATGATGAGAGCTTTGTTAGAACCGGGTACACGATCGAGATATTACAAAATAAATATTTTGAGATATTACAACTCAAAATAATTGAAAAATATTACAAAGAAAATAATTTGAGAAATTACAACTCAAATAATTTTATACAACTGAAATATACTGTATAAATAAATTATACGTATAATAAGTCGAGTCGAGATGAATCTCTTCCCGCAAGAAGATTATCGCCCCGGTAGTGCTCTTCGGTTTAGGCGTATCTTCCCCAAAGGTAAAACGACTTCGTCTCGTCGGATGTAGCACCACAATCCGGCGAGCTCCGGCGAACTGAATAAGGATCGAGAACTAAGCTAGACTTATGTTGTGAGTTGTGAATTATGATTCGTAAGTTGTGAGTTATGAAGCTCACAACACACCCATATTTATAGGTGTTAAACCAAGTGTGAACGGCCGGTGTGAACGGACGGTGTGAACGGCCGGTGGTCAACTCCGGCGGTTGCGGTAGGTGGCCGCAATCGTTGAACGCAGAAGTTGAAACTGATTTTCCCTCTTCAACATCCAAACTTTGACATACAATATCTCACTCACCGGAAATCGGTTTTGAGACTTCAAGTATATCACGTTGATCTACTCGAGATGTAGATTAACATCCAATTATTATTTTAATTAAATAATAAATATTTAATTAAATAATAATTTTCAGATATGGCATAAAACCATATTTCCAACAATCCCCCACATGAGTGAGAAATCAGTATGCGAATGTATGCAGACATTTAGCTCAGTTCTCTTAAGTAACAACATTGCATTTGGAAAGGTAGCTTGTGGCTTTGAACCTGCCATAGTCAATATTATCGAGTATACCGGCGGCCTAGTGGATATGGTTCCTTGAACTAGTCCTCCTCGGTGTATACTGAGTCAACAATATTGACACAATATTGTTTCAATCCTTATTCGTTCTCACGTTTGTGTCCATTACAGGCCTTGGAACACCTCTTTGGATTCATAAGTGTTTCAATCGAAGCGGCCCCACTTCACACTTACATAGGTGACTCTTAACTCAAGTATCCTGCTATACTTGTCCTCTTCGAGGAGTTCTAGAGTCATTAAAAGTCAAAGACTTAACCTCACCACGTGCAGGTTTCCGAACACTCACTGTTCTACAAGGAATAGGTAATTCGAGTGTTCAACACACGGATTTTCATAGCTTAGTTGTCCCATTGAACCAAGTTCTTGGGATCCTCCAGTCATCATGGTTGGGTTGCCACTATGATTATCCTTAATTTGTGGACTTCAAACCCATTCCCCCTAACAGTTTATACATCTGATCTCGATGGATACTTTTTGTCAAAGGATCCGCTATGTTATCAATTGATCTTGTATAATCAATTGTGATAACTCCACTAGTGATCAGATGTCTCACGGTATTATGACGTCGACGAATATGTCTCGACTTACCGTTATACAAATGGTTTTGTGCTCGTCCGATAGCAGCTTGACTATCACAATGAATTATTACGGACGACACAGGTTTCGACCAACATGGAATATCCTCGAGGAAATTTTTAAGCCACTCGGCTTCTTCACCAGCTTTATCCAAAGCTATGAATTCTGATTCCATGGTCGATCTAGCAATACATGTTTGCTTCTTGGATTTCCAAGACACAGCACCACCCCCCACAGTGAATACATAACCGCTCGTTGAAAACGAGTCTTTGGCATCGATCAGATATCCAATTTGCATCACAGTACCCTTCAAGTACAGAGGGTTCCCTAGTATAATGAATCGCATAGTTTTGAGTATATTTCAAATATCTCAAAACCCTTTCAAGAGCTTTCCAATGTTCATTACTAGGGTTAGCTGTAAAGCTGCTCAACTTATTGACCGAGCATGCTATATCGGGACGAGTGCAATTTGTTAGATACAACAAGCTCCCAATAATCTTCGCATATTCTATTGCGTCAACAGGTTCTCCCTTGTGTACATTCAAATGCACACGAGGTTCCCATGGTGTCTTAGCTATTGGCTTGTCAAAAGCGTTGAATTTCTTTAACACTTTCTCAACGTAGTGAGATTGTGTTATAGTAATACCATCAGGTCTTCTTAGAATTTTAATTCCAAGGATAACATCAGCTAAGCCCATATCTTTCATGCTAAAATTTTTACTTAGCATGTCTTTGGTTTCTTGAATCACTCGGGAATTACTTCCCATGATGAGCATGTCATCTACATAAAGACAAACAATAACATATCCGTTATTAGAATTCTTAATGTAGATACATTTATCGCACTCATTGATTCTGAATCCATTTGACAACATTACACTGTCAAATTTTAAATGCCATTGAAGCGGTGCTTGCTTCAACCCATATAAAGACCTTTGAAGTTTGCATACTTTGTGCTCTTGCCCAGGTACTACAAACCCTTCAGGTTGCTTCATATATATTTCATCTTCCAACTCGCCATACAAGAACGCAGTTTTCACATCCATTTGGTGAATCTCGAGATTGTGCAAGGCAGCAATAGCGAGAAGCATCCGAATAGATGTTAGTCTGGTCACAGGTGAATAGGTATCGAAGAAATCGTACCCTTCTTTCTGCCTGAAACCTTGAACGACAAGTCGGGCTTTGTACTTATCTATAGTACCATCAGATTTGTACTTCTTCTTTAGGATCCATTTGCATCCTAAAGCTTTACTTCCAGGTGGTAGATCCACTAACACCCAAGTATGATTCTGCATAATGGAATCAATCTCAATATCGATGGCTTCTTTCCATAGAGCTGCATCTGAGCCAAACATAGCTTCTTTAATCGTCACCGGTTCGCCATCTAGCATCAAGACAACATAATCCGGTCCATAGACATTAGCTTTTCTAACTCGTTCCCCACGTCTCGGTTCTACATCCATAGGTTTAGACCTTGGTCTTTTCCTATTAGGTGGTACATGATTAGAACCCGTGGCATCATCTACTTGAGTAGAATTACTAGCTACTTCCATAGGTTTAGAACCTGTAGCATCACCATCAACTCCATCATTAGAGTTCGACGTACCTTTATCCTTGTTAGGATAGATATTTTCAAAGAATATAGCATTCCTTGATTCTATCGTTGTCCCAACATGTATATCAGGTATCTCCGATCTGTGCACTATAAAACGATAGGCACTGCTATTAAGTGCATGACCAATGAAGATACAATCCACCGTTTTAGGTCCTATTGTAACTTGCTTTGGTAAAGGCACTTCTACCTTGGCTAAACACCCCCACACTTTGAGGTATTTATACGAAGGTTTCCTTCCTTTCCATAGCTCATAGGGAGTTACATCTTTCCCTTTGAGTGGATTCTTGTTCAAGATATAGTTGGCCGTTAAGACAGCTTCCCCCCACATGTTCTGGGGTAATCCCGAACTAATCAACAAGGCATTCATCATCTCCTTAAGAGTTCGATTCTTGCGTTCAGCAACGCCGTTAGATTGTGGTGAATAAGGTGCAGTCGTTTGATGTATTATACCACTTTCGTTGCATAATTCAGCAAACGGAGCTACATATTCTCCACCTCTATCACTTCGAACCATCTTAATTCGACATCCAAGTTGATTCTCGGTTTCATTTTTGAAGTTTATAAAAGCTTTAATAGCCTCATCTTTACTTTTCAATAAGTAAAGGTAACAATACTTTGTGCAATCGTCTATAAAGGTGATAAAGTATTTCTTGCCACCTCTAGTTTGCACGAACTTTAAATCACAAACATCGGTGTGAATAAGTTCCAATGGTTGCAGAGGTGGTGGAGCCGTCCATATTGACGTCGGTGTGAGCCATTTCTCGAACGTGTATCAACGGCAGAGATATAATCTTCTTGCGATTGTTAGAACCGGGTACACGATCGAGATATTACAAAATAAATATTTTGAGATATTACAACTCAAAATAATTGAAAAATATTACAAAGAAAATAATTTGAGAAATTACAACTCAAATAATTTTATACAACTGAAATATACTGTATAAATAAATTATACGTATAATAAGTCGAGTCGAGATGAATCTCTTCCCGCAAGAAGATTATCGCCCCGGTAGTGCTCTTCGGTTTAGGCGTATCTTCCCCAAAGGTAAAACGACTTCGTCTCGTCGGATGTAGCACCACAATCCGGCGAGCTCCGGCGAACTGAATAAGGATCGAGAACTAAGCTAGACTTATGTTGTGAGTTGTGAATTATGATTCGTAAGTTGTGAGTTATGAAGCTCACAACACACCCATATTTATAGGTGTTAAACCAAGTGTGAACGGCCGGTGTGAACGGACGGTGTGAACGGCCGGTGGTCAACTCCGGCGGTTGCGGTAGGTGGCCGCAATCGTTGAACGCAGAAGTTGAAACTGATTTTCCCTCTTCAACATCCAAACTTTGACATACAATATCTCACTCACCGGAAATCGGTTTTGAGACTTCAAGTATATCACGTTGATCTACTCGAGATGTAGATTAACATCCAATTATTATTTTAATTAAATAATAAATATTTAATTAAATAATAATTTTCAGATATGGCATAAAACCATATTTCCAACAAGCTTGTCCTATGTGACGGGGATGACACCCGCGGGTGTGAGTGTGAGCAGCAAGGAGCGAAAGCCCGGGTTCGATGACATGGATGGCTTCTTCGTGTCGAGCTTCAACCACAGCAATGGCCAGGTCTCTTGCTACTATGCGTTGGAATGAGATTTGCCGAGTTTGTTTGTTGATGATGGGATTTCTTTTATGCTTTTTTGCAAAGTAACTCTAGTATTTAGTTTGGAAAACAATTCTACTGCCACTCTGGTTGCTTCTTAAGTATGTGGTGAAGAGTAGCCATTATAACTCACTGTTTCTTAACTTTGATATGGCTAATTTTGTTATCCTCATGGCTTTGTGATGCATGCACCACTTATTTAGCATGTCTTGTTTTTGTTCTGCAATCTACATAGATTGTTTGCAGAAGCAAATTCTTATATGTTTGTGAATGATATGCTTTTTGACCTTGTGGTTTAAGATTTCTCAATAGGTCTGTCTCATGTTTTTTGTGCTCATACTTGGTGATCTCTTAAACTTGTGTTGCAGTATTTAATCTTCCACTCATATCAATTTACAGATGAAATATGCATAAGTGATTTGTATGTAATTAGTAATTAACTTTGCTGATAAAATTTCCTGCTGGGCATTCCAGCAAAGATCATGATCACCATGGATTTGGTGCCTCTTATTTGTTTCAAGCAACAAACTATAAGACTTCTTGCTCACCTTTTGTCCCTGATTATTTCGTATTAGTAAATCAAAGAGTAATAACAAGTGATTGGATTAGTAGGCAAATCATAAATGGGATGTGTTCTCTCACTCTGCTTTTGAACTTATTTTGCAATATTCCAATTAAGTTGTCAACTGTATAAACATCAAAACTGTATAAGGATGGTAGAATTTGGCAAGGTAGGGATTGCCCTGAGATGAGTGGGCCTTGTAATTCCATTGGCTACTGCTATTGAATGATAATTATTTTGGTATGTATGGACAACGTGGATCGCCATTGATGATAGAGATTCAACATAATCAGAGTTTATGTCTCGTGAAAACAATTATTATTCATTGCTGATTTGATTTGTTGAATTCAAGCCATTGTTCTTTCTTCATGGTTTTGGGGTTACAATGTAAAAGTGATTATTTTTATAGAATTTTAAATTAAAGGCTACGAGGATAAAATAGTAATTATGTTCAGATTTTTGTTATTATTTTTATTAAGCGGCTAGAAAAAGGGCTATGTTTAGAATCACACATTAGTTAAAAACAAAATGAGCATTCAAATGAAACCAAGTTGAGATAACTTTCTGTACTAAGCAGCTTCACACTAAAATGAGAAGAAAATGCAGCTAAATGTGCTTTAGCTGATGATCTCTGCATCTGGTGACATATATAGCGATGGATCATTGAGTGAGTGATACACATAGTTATAAATGTACATGATCAAATTAATTTTTGCAAACAATAAAGAATGCCAAAGGATAGTAGGCTCGGAATGAGCAGCCTCTCGGGGTAAGTCATCACCGATGGCAGAGATGACCCTCGGCGGCGACAACAGAGAGGATGACAGTGGAAGAGTGATTGTTGTAGAAGTTTGATTTTATAAAAAATAAATGAATTATAATTAAAATAGATTTAAAATGAAGTTAAACAAAGTTGATCATATTGAATGGGATTTAAATACATTTAAAATTTACACTATGAATATGCTTGTCTGCTAGGAAAGTAATGTGAACTCGAAAAGTTATTCGTATATTCATTTTTCAGTGTTTGGAAATATCAAAACTAATTATTAGGATTTTGAATTTGTATTACTAATAAATAAAATTAATCAACATGTATAATAGTTAAATTGTAATTTAATATCCTTGAAAATTTTCTCTAACCAAATTTTTTAGTAACAACAATATACATCATTAATGTTAATTATATGATTCATAATTCAAAAAGTAAATTAAGATATAATAATAATAATAATAATAATAATAATAATAATTTATTATGTAATTGCACTTTAAGTCCGAAAGTTTGGTAATTTAGTGCAAATATTTTGTCGTACCAATTATAATAAACTAAAACCATTATTTATTTAACAAAAATTTCCTAATGATCAATGCAGAAAGAGGGCATTAGATGCTTGCGTGAAATTACATTTTCTATTTAAACACTATAAGAAAACATACATCTAACAACTCCTAGAGCGCATATCCTTCCATACTCGACATTAGATCAAATAGACCTTCAAAGTTCAAAAAAAATTGGTTACATGTAATCATTTTTATTTTTATTTTTTAAAAAACTTGCATGTTCTCAATAACTTTGTTTACACTATTTTTTTTTTGTTTAACTCGAAATATTTTCAAGAGCTTGTCTACTATGTATACGCACGTACAATATTATGTTTGTTAAAATATTTGGCAATTGTAATTTTTACATTTTGCACACTTATAAAATTAGAAACATAGAAAACATCTTATACCTCTATTTCAGATTAACCATATTTAGGATTATTGTTTTTTTTAATTCTAAATTATAATTTTTTAATGTTTTTTTGGAGAAATAAAGGAAAATCATATATTCAAATGAGAACGAACAATATCTGGAAACTAAGTTGAAAAACTCGATGTCTAAATCATTCATTAAAATTAACAACCAATCGAACTAGTTCGTGTGCCGTCTTATTAGCGTCTCGCTGTGCATGATAAAAATAAAAATTGCACACTTCCGAGCATGTTGAAAAGCTTTCCCTAAGGGCTAAGATCGTCACTCAATGCTTCCAAACCCTTCTAAGTATTGTGGAGCACATAAATAGCTAAGAACGGGTCCATAAATATAATGACCTGTCCCAACTCCCAAGTTTACTTCAATACATAATCCAATAGCAATGAGCAAAGCATGAATTTTCTAAACTTGTGACTTAATAAAGGTTTTATTGAGTATAACAATATTAGAATGGTATCATGGTTTGTATCTACATGTGTAATTCAAAGTAACCACGTTCTCTAATTAGGATCACTCTATTTCAATTGGACATTTATGACACCATAACTTAATAATAGATACATATATTAAAAGATTATATATTATAAATTATTAAAATTAGTATGATTATTGAGAACATCAATAAAACATATGAACATGATTTATAAAATCAGCCATAAATTATTGAACACGTCAATTAAAGTCGTTAATAATTAATAATTAATAAAAAAAAAAAACATCCCAATGTTAATTTTTCGATTCGATTGAACGTGAGATGTGGTTCACAACATCTACATAACTACATCTAGGCCAATTCGTTTTTCGTAAAGGTAATTTATAATTCAATTATGATACTAGCTAGCAATATTGACATTGAATTGGAAATTAAATCTCATTATATTATTGATAATTTGATCGATAAGTCATTATTTTAATTAATATTTTTCGATAATTCACAATATTTTTGTGTATTTTTGATAAAACAACAACAATATGAATTTTAAAGTGATTTGTTAGAGATTTAAATTGGTATTTCTCAATACTAAAAAAGTTCAGGAATTAAATAGATCGAATAGCATTAGTCGGAGCTACATTTTTTAATGTAATTGCTCAGTGTTTGCTATAAATAATATAGTAAATAAATTGATTAATTACAAAATATTACACCAAAACGAACCGACTATAAACAAACGCACGAGCTTTCGCGGACAGCGGCACTTCACTTTCTGATCGTGAATTTGGCCATTTGGGAACGAAAATCTGCAACTGAGAGGAAATGGCTTCCATCTTAGCTCGCAAATCCCTATCTGCTCTTCGCGCTCGCCAGCTCGTAAGCCTATTTATTCCAATTCCTCATTTAATTTATGATTGTTTCTCTCTGTTTTCAACAATTCATGGAGCTTCACACTGTGAATTCGGATTTCAATTAGAATGCGGTATTTATTGGACTCGAGAAGCCATTTTCAGTAGTACTAGGTTGAAACTAATGAATGCATATTAGACCCTCTCTAGTCATCTGTTTCTTATCGTCTAGGGTTTGCTCGTCATTCGATCTCGTTTTTCTCAATAAGATTGAATTGGTTACTAGATTATCTTTATGTAGCGATTTCGGTGTGAGAATTTTCTGGATTATTTTATTTCACGACAAAGGCCCTTCTTCAAAGGTTGTTTTGCGGCCAGAATTGTTGGTTCAGTTAATTGTATCTTGGAACAATGTTAGCCGCCTTCTCTTTGGTTATGCAAAATGTTTAATACCAGTTTTCGTCATGCACTTAATTTTTTGTAATGAATTTTCTTCATAGTTTAACGTTTGTTTGGTGTTGCTGTTGGGACATTGTAGGCTCTGGCAGGGCAAGCATTGCAGGGCTCTGCTCGTATCGGGACTATTTACCCTGAGCGCACATTTGCCACAAAACATTCATTCTCTAACGACAAGGGTTTGCAGATTCTCCTAGAACCATTTTTTATTTCATTTTTTTCATTATCAGTTGTTATGAGTTTCATGGTGCTTATGAAGTAAAGTTTGATTATCTACTTAGGGAAGACTACAATCCGCCCACTGAACTTTGTTAAAAACTGGTCCTGCGGGGAACTTTTTCTAGTTGCAACTTACCCACCCATTTTATTTTTCGTGTCAAAAAAATACCCCTTATGACCACTAATAATGGAAAACTTCTCATGAGTTAGTTAGGTGTTTAACTTGCAAGCGAATATTGAAGGCTTTCGTGTCAGTGCAAATTAAACTAGAACGGTCATTCTCTTGTATTCATGCCATAATATGTTTGTTTGTTGTTTGGACTACTTTTTGTCCCCAATTTAGATTGCAAAAGGCAAAAATGCCCATAAAGTTTTGTGCAGCAAATTTCGGGCACAATATAAGGGGCAGCCAATGTGATTATATTGACAAAAAACGCAAAGTTGATTGGGCAAGTTGCAATTGAAAAGGTTTAGGAGCATATGTATAATTTTGGTAGATAAAGTTATGCCGGTCGACTTCAATCTAGTAGGTAAATTATTGCCCCAGTGGCACCTAGTGTGGCAGAGGCAGTGCCTCGTTGCCTAGGTGCACCAGGTGAAATGCTTAAAAGCCTCCATGCTTTGGCCATGGAAAGGCACAACGACTTGTCGACTTTTGTGGGGCACAGTTGAGGCGAGTTTCTCTGGGCAGTAGCAGCAGCAACATTTTATTTTTCTCTTCTTTCACACCTTTTATTTTTTGTTTTTCTGTATTGGTTTTTTCATTTCTTCTGTCCCATTAGAAACAGCAAAGGGTGACAATGAATTGAATTCTGTTTCGCATTTGTGATACTACGAGCAACTATTTAGATTCTGGAAATATTGTATGTCAACTTTCCTTTTATGGATATGAATTTTGTGTTTCTTGATTTCTTTAGATGATGAAGAAAGAGAGAAGCTTGTAAGGGAGATATCTAAAGATTGGAGTTCTGGTACATGAGTTTCCATATATTATTCTTTTGGCTGCATTTCACTCATCTGCATTCTATATCTGAATGTGTGACCTTATCCTCTTATTCTGGTGCCATCCTATAGTTTTTGAGAGGAGCATTAACACATTATTCCTCACTGAAATGGTTAGAGGTCTGATGCTGACACTCAAGTACTTCTTTGAACCGAAAGTCACTGTACGTTTTTTTTTCCTTCATTGTTCTTATTTCATATTTATCTGGAAGAGTTTGTCTGTTGGATGAGCTCTCTACCGTGGGATGAGTCATTTTCTGAAAAATTTACTGCTGGGCAGATTAACTATCCTTTCGAGAAGGGCCCTCTAAGTCCTCGCTTTCGTGGAGAACACGCTCTGCGACGTTATCCAACTGGAGAGGAACGTTGCATTGCTTGTAAACTATGTGAAGCTGTAAGGATCTGATTTTCAACTCTGCTATTGCCTTAGGTTATTGCTAACTGCTGCAGCAATATTTGAAAGGAATAATTATGTGCTGCTTACTCGTTAAGTTCCATAAACTCCGGGCTACAGCTTGTGCAGTTCTTTTTATCACTCTGAAGATGCTTTGATGGGTTTGTCTATATGTCTTTTGTCCGTTGAACCTTATTGCACATCATAATCTTGCTGAACTACTTCGTTAAGGCATAAAAATCTGCTTTGGGATGGATATCTTTTTGCTGGTCTCTGTGGGCTATCTACGTGTCTTCTCCAGTGAGCTCTACTTGATCCACCTTATATTTTCCTTTACAGATCTGCCCTGCTCAAGCAATCACCATCGAAGCTGAGGAGCGGGAAGATGGGAGCAGAAGGACAACTAGGTTATTGAGTTTGCTTCAAATCACTTTATGAAGAATTTCGCTCCCTCATCCATATGCATTCTACTTACATACTAGAATGACAGGTATGACATTGATATGACCAAGTGCATATACTGTGGTTTCTGCCAAGAAGCGTGCCCTGTCGATGCCATTGTGGAAGGGCCCAACTTTGAATTTGCTACTGAGACTCATGAGGTTTCTACCAATATCTTCTTTACTTGCTATGCTATGTCAACTGAGAAGATGTATGGACTAATTACAAATTTTGCATGTACTAGGAACTTCTCTACGACAAGGAGAAGCTGCTAGAAAATGGTGACCGGTGGGAGACTGAGATCGCGGAGAACCTCCGTTCTGAGAGCCTATACCGTTGAGTAGTGGATCGGCCTCGACGCCTGCAAAAACTTGGAGTTGGATCTCTTAATTTCTGAAACGTTTGAATAAAGGGATAAATTTGTTTATGCACCTCTTGTATCCTGATTCTTGGCAGCTTTTTCACGAGAAAGGCAAGAAAAACAAGTATTGATGCAGCTGCTATTTTTGCTTCAGATATTTATTGCTGTATTGTTGCTTTTATAGATGAAGCTCAGGTTGATTTGATTTTTGCTATCGAACGCATAACTTGACGTCGCAATTATGAACTCATTTTTTGTCAATAAGCTTTGGTCAAGAGTTATTTTTTCTCTCTTGAGAAGATGGAGCCATAGTTGAGGAGATCATTAACTTCGTTTGTATGAAAGAATTTGGTCTGAATAGAAAGAATTTGGTCTGAATGTAATGCTATATTTTCATATACCAAGTTTTTCCAATCTATATAATACTCCCTCCGTCCCGGCCAAGACGCTACATTTACCTTTCGGCACGGGATTTAAAGAGTTGTAGATTAATGTTTTAAGTGTGTAATAATAAAGTGATAAAGTAGGAGAGAGAAAGTGATAAAGTAAGAAAGAGAAGGTAATAAAGTGATAAAGTAGGAGAGAGAAAGTGATAAAGTAAGAAAGAGAAGATAATAAAGTGATAAAGTAGGAAAGATAATGTAATAAAGAAATACTTAATTAGTGTTAATTAAGTGCTTAAATTCCCTTATTTTTTCCAAATATGGAAATGTAGCACCTTTGTTGGGACGGCCAAAAAAGGAATATGTAGCATCTTGAGCGGGACGGAGGGAGTATATAAAAGAGGAGTTTCTTCCCTCCATTTCCCCCCCCCTTTTTTTCTCTCTCTCTTCTCCCACTAATTTTCCACTATTTTTTCTTTTACTTTTCTTTATATATTTTAATTTCTTTTGAATATCGTCAAATATGATTCATGAAATTTTTTTTGAATATGCATCTTAAATTTAATATAGTATAAAAATCATCAAAAATAAATTTAAAATAAATAAGTTATGAAATTTTTAAAATTTTTAATATTTTATTTATGTTTGTATGTGAAAATATTTATATATTTGTTATAACGCGTAACACTCCATAACAATACTACGTAATGCTAATTCTCATTATCGAATAATTTTAAATTTATTTAATAATTATAATTATCATTACACTTTATACAAAGTTGAAAATTTATATTTTTAAAGTCAGAATTTTAATCTTATTTAATATTTATTTTTATTTATTTAAATATATCATTTAATTTTGATGATCGTCGTGTATCACACGAATGGACATACTAGTAATTGGTAAACGAAGGAGAATGGAAAATATTTCATGAAAAATTTTATTATATATTTTTCTTTTTGATAAAAAAGTACCCATGTATTTAAGTAACAATAAATAATAATGATAACGAATAACTATTTTAAAACTATTTTTGTAAATAAAGTAACGATACCATTATTTTCAAAATTTTGGAAAGCATAAATAAACTCTCAAATAAAAGAACAAAATGAATTTTTTTTTTTTTTGCTAAAAGCATATGCCTGAAGATAAATTTCTTGAAAATCTTGAAACTGCATACAGTACAGACAAGTAATTATTTATTTCACGCTCACAATTGTTGAGTATGCATATCATTTATTCTATTATTATGAGTCTTAAACAAGCCCATTAATCACAATTATAACTATGGTGTGAGGCGAGTTTGGTACATTTTTTATATTTCCCTATTTGAAAGCCCATTTTTCGCCTATCCTTTTTCACCTTTGTTTCGCGGCGGCGCAACTGCTCTGCAACTCTGCCATTGCGCCACCGCCGATTCGCCGATAATCAATGGCGGAAGAAGCCGTGCTAGGCTATCTAGAGCACAACCAGGAGATATCAGATTCCGGCGTATTCGCCCAGGAGAAAGGAATCGACCATGAAGAGCTCGTCAACGTCATCAAAAGTCTCAACGGCTTTGGTCTCGTTGTTGCTACGGTCAGATTCCTCATCTCCTCGACGCTGCTGCATTCTACTTTTTTTTTTAAAATAGCATTTTTTATTTTTTTGGAATTTTATCTCTTGCGGAGATTTGTAGAAGTTGCAAATTCAAAGTGTATTGTTTTAGATGAGCTCAGTTAAGTTGATCTAACAGCAATTAAGCTGTTTTATCAGTTAAAATGAAGTTTGAAATGTGGTGTGGATTGAGATTGTCCATGCCGAAGATTAATGCGATAGAGCTGATGGAGATTGTGTTTTGTGGAACTGTGCAGGATATCAAGAGGGAGAGATGGTCTCTCTCGGAGGAGGCTCAGAGTTATGTTAAATATGGATCTGCTGAAGTACTACTCTTTGAAGCCGTGCCACCAGAGGGTACCGCCAAAGCTAAGTTGCAGGTAATTGAATGATTTAATTTATAAGGATGCGTATTTTTTGATGCTGCAGATGGTAAGCCTTATTGTTTGATGCTCCTTTTGCAGGAAATCTTGAAGTCAAAATTGCCTGCGGATCTTGATGTACGCAACTATTACTTGTAGCGTTTATTTGGTTTTCGATTAGTTTAGAACATGAACCAATATTGTTTGTATGCTTGTCTGTTCTTTTTTCTTTATAACTGTGGTGATTGTTTTGTAAATATGTTTTGTGTAATATATGTATGCCTCTTCCTACTCAATGCATCAGCTGATTACAACAAAGTTCTCATTAAAACTTCTTGATATACAATATACAGATGAGTTTAGTTCCAACTTCATAATAGAATATGAATAGCAGCCCTTGACAAAGAATATGAATAGCAAACTACTTCTTACAAAGCACAATCCAACTTTTATTCGTTCCATGCTGAATCATGGCTGTGTCTAGGTAGCTGTTTTCTTCTCCATGGTAAATGCTGGTTGATCACCACCCTTTTGTACACAGGACAACACTAAGTCCTTAATTTACGACAAAGGGTGGGCACAGGCCATGAAGAACAAATGGATAGGACTGGCAGATTCTCAAGTATCACGGAAGGTAATGCTGATTCTGAATGTCTTAAGTACTTAGTTGCAATCAGATTTAGCTGAAATGTTTTGTCGGAATGTGTGTTCATAAATTCCAACTTCCAAATCTTAAGGTTTTTTAAGTATGCTATATGTCATCTAATATGGATACTTACAAAATTTCCATCAGCTCCTTATTTTAAGATTCATAACATAAAACGCAATCTCCATCAGCTCATAAGCTGTTTTATCATAGGCCTTCCCATGACTATTTCTTACTTCGATGATTGGATATAGGTTGAACAAGTTGAAGACAGAGTGAAAGAGTTACTAATCCAGATTCAGAATGGGGAGGTGTGTAACTCATTTGTATGCTTTATTTTCTTCCTTTTCCTTTCTTAGCCTATGGATCTTTTTGTGATAGTATCTCTGGGCACACCGATAAACCTTGATTTAAGTGCAGTGCTTGGTATTGTCGATTTACTGTCTTCTGGGATGCAATTTGGACATAAATATAAAAGCTTTACTGTGCAGTTTATCAAAATAAATTGAAAGTGTCTTTAAGATTATCAAGCAGATATCAAGAATTGCTGAGATAATGGTCCCAAAAAATTAAAAAAAGAAGAATTGCTAAGATCCACCGTTTAAAGAACGAGAACTGAAATCTTCTACTGTTGATTTATGCAAGTAAGCATAAATGTTCCTCATTCAGGATGCGGCATTTTTTGGCATCTTCCTATCTTATTTACAAAGCATGCACTTTTATACCCTTAATTTTTGAAACACATATTAATAGATCATCCTTTCTCTTAATCTTGAGCATCTGCTCCTTTGTGTTGTCACCCAACAGAATAGAGGTAAAATTTTCCGAAGATAGGAATGCTGAGAGGTAATTGCTGCGGAGACATTTTAGTTCATGAGAAATGAGCTCCATGGCAGTATTTGTGTGCTCCTTGCATCTGTTTTGCATTATGAATTAAGATATTTTTGACTAACTTCTGTATGAATCTCCATCCTCTGATATAAACTGATACGATTAAAAAATTACAGGCTGTTGGTGCTAAGGATATTGATGCTCTCAAGCGAAGAAGGCTTATTAGTCTCCAGTAATAACCTACAACTTGTCTTTTAGCTTCTGTCAAGTTTTCCTCGGTTCATATGTAATTTGGTTTTTGTGTGCTCCTTAATCTGTGCACCTCTACTTTGTGTCTTAGCTATATATTTATTATTATTTTTTCGATATTAGGATATGGAAAGGCTATTCGGTAAAGAAAGGTCCTAATTATGCTCCAAAGAGGAAAAAGGCAGCTACTGATTTAACTCGCGAACATCTACAGAGGTAATAAATCACTTTTTTCTTTTCATTGACTTTTAATTAAAGTTGCAAAACAAGTACATGATTGCTCATTGCAAGCTGTAGTTGTGCTACTCCTTTGTCTTCTCCATGGCCATGGTTTATCAGAGCAACACATGTTAGGGAGGTGCATGCTACCTTGGAAACTGGGGGATTTTTATTTAGACCTAACTCTGAGGGTGGTTTTCTAATAATATAGTCCGATTTAGATTGGAAAAAGGAATAACCCTTCTTATATGCGGGCAATAATACTTGATATGTGTTTTCAAATTTAGCATGCACATAAGTATGAAACAAGATTAACTTGAGGACTGCAACTTTTATTGCAGTTTTGATGGTTAAAAAGCAAAATTTACGTATGTATGACCTTGAAATTCTGCTGGAGATGACACCAGAGTAGATATAATATCCTTGGTCAAGATTTCACTAATCTCACATGTTTCCATCCTTGTTTGTGTCTGATATGTGGACGACCTTTTTATTCATAGCATATTTCTTCTTTACTTTTTTTTAAAAACATTGTTTCATTCGGAAACACAACATTCTCAGGGTCATATATGTTAAATTTGTCAATCCAAATGGTGTTGTATTATTTCGGCTTAAATCTTCCTGTTTTTCTTTGAAGGGATGAATGGAAGGATATTGAGTTTAAGGAGTACAACTTCCTTGCGAAGGGCCAACCAACTGAAGGTGGCTGTCTTCATCCGTTATACAAGGCAGGGTCATCATACTTCCTTATATAATATAATTGTTGTAATTGACTGCCTGTAGCAGATATTCATTCCTGATGTTGCTTCATAACAAGAACCTAGTATTTTGGGACCAGAACATTACACTGGATCTTGTTTCTTCAAAAAAAGTTATTTTACTAACTTGTGGAATATAATGTTTTTAGCATAAAATAATAATGACTAAATAGTATATTTGCTTCATTTAACAGGGAAACAATATATTAGTAATGTATATTATATTTGTGTTGGTAAAAACTTCTGTTTTCTTTTCGTTCTCTGCAAAAGTTCCAAGGAAAAAGTCATGCAACTAGCATGGAACCTACTACTCCTGTCTAATTTAACATATCTTCTTTCTGATTGTATGTCAGAAAAATGTTAATGATAATGGCATCTCTGATTACGTGATCATCTATTGTTGTTAAATTTGTGTAAAATCTGGATATTATTGTTTCTGTATTTCACTTATTACATATTTTGATTTCATTTTCTTGCAGGTTAAGCAACAACTTCAGATGATATTTCTCCAAATGGGGTAAGGACAGACAACTTAGCAAGGAGGCTTTTTTTTTAATCTATAATCCCTTATGGCTTATGTGCCAATAATTGCTGATTCTTCATTTACGGCGTGCAGATTTGAAGAGATGCCAACAAACAATTATGTGGAGAGCAGGTATACAAATTAGTACATATAATAATATTTCTGAAGTCATAGCTAGACTTGGTTCTAGCTTATCTGTTTGTTTGTTTTCAGTAGATTTTAATTAAGATATGTATGAGAACCAGAAGAGTTCCATCGGCTGTTCCAGATAAGATATGATATAAATGCTGCTTTGATGCAAATACTTAGTTTCTACAGTTAGTGTTATCTTATTATCATTTGAGGTGATATTTCAAACTGATAAAGTCCATGATTCCCTCAAAACACATAAGGAAAGAGAATAATGTTGTATAGTAGAAGGATTTAAACTTTTCATGAATGTGGAAATAAGGGCCTTCCGACTCGTATTCCTAGATCTTTCCCCCTCTTTGCATGAGCAATAAATTGGAGAAGCAAAGTCAATCACTGATGGCATAACTGCCATCAACACTGATAGTTGTTGGTTGGTTTTGCAGCTTCTGGAACTTTGACGCACTTTTCCAACCTCAACAACATCCGGCTCGTGATTCACATGATACATTCTTTCTGAAAGGTGGCTGGAATCTCATCTTAGATCTTTATTCTTGGTTTGTGCATTCCAGTTTTCATATTGTCATTGATGTTTTGCAGTGCCTTCGACCACAAAGAGTCTGCCTGAAGAATATGTCGAGCGAGTTAAAACAGTTCATGAATCTGGTGGCTATGGCTCCCGGGGGTAGGCAATTCGTTGATTAAAAATGTAATTAGCTCAACCCAACCCTAATGCAAGTAACTTATTTACGTTCCTTTTGTGCTAGGTATGGATATGATTGGAAGAGAGAGGAGGCAAACAAGAATCTTCTGCGGACTCACACGACTGCTGTATCCACCAGGATGTTGTATGCACTTGCCCAGGTCAGCTTTTCTTGGCCTTATATCCTAGTTATCTTTCCACTAGGGCCTTCTGCACATAGTTGGATATGGTTGGATTGTAAGAAATGCTTCAATTGTGTATGTTGTTAACTTCTCTCGATTTTGAAAGGGCGTGTAGTCCATTACGAGTGATTTTTTTTTTTGTTTTAAATGTGAGTGACTTCTTGGGTGATATGTCTCCCCACCTCAAGAGGTGAGATACGAGTTTTGGTAAAGTTTGGTCTACTGCATTTTCTTTTTGCTAATTCTTTTGTCTCAATATTGACATTTCCCTCTATTGATGGATTTGTATTAATATCATACGTTAGTAACCTGCTCTAACTGTGGTTTAAACATTTCCTTTGAGCTTAAAATCCTTCTCAAACTCTTGTATTGCTCTCATGTTTAGATGCATCTAGGTTGTGTGCTGCAGTTATGGCGTGGTAGGATACTTTTTCCTCATTGATTACTTTGTTTTCATGAAATTTAATTGGAAATCATATAGTTTGCATGGCAGGATACTTTTTCCTCAGTAATTGCTTTGTTTGCATGAAGTTTAATTGGAAATCATATATTTTGCAGGGACCTTTTACTCCAAAAAAATATTATTCTATAGACCGTGTTTTCAGAAACGAAGCAGTAGATCGAACTCATCTTGCTGAATTCCACCAGATAGAAGGTTACATTTCTGGATATGTTCAATTCCATGTTTGAACAGTCACGACCTAATCTATTAATCATGTTTTGGCATGCAAATGTTTTGATGGGTTAGTTGGTCATGCACACTTGATCCTTTTAAAATTTGGACTATATTGATATGGTGGCTCATGTCAAAGTTGGAAGTTAAAATACTTTCGTCTGGTGATGTAATTACTTTGAGTCCTTGCATTTATATTTGACTAGGAAGTTGAATCACCATAGTTCCTTATGTCAGCAATTTGCATCTGGTTAGCACTGCCTTTTCTGTTATGCCCTGAATTGCACTAGAGAAATAAGTGTTACTAAATATTTTGTTTTATGCCCTGTTGTTAGGCTTAATTTGTGATCGAGGGCTTTCACTTGGACACTTAAGGGGAGTTCTTGAAGACTTCTTCTCTCGGATAGGTAAATATACTAGCTCTCCATTGATATTCAATGACGTCATTCACTCTACTTAAATAATCTAATTAATATGTGGCAAGGAAAATGGACTTATTGTTAAAAAGGGCGACCTCCATCTTTTCAATTTCAGGGATGTCTAAGCTTAAGTTCAAGCCCGCCTACAATCCTTATACTGAACCGAGCATGGAAATCTTCAGGTGATGATTAAAAGAAGTCCTCTATCACGGCTGTGGCTTTACCATTGAATGCAAGCTAATATAATGTTTTTCTGTCAGTTATCACGAAGGTCTGAAGAAATGGGTTGAAATTGGCAACTCGGGTATGTTTAGACCAGAAATGTTGCGGCCAATGGGACTTCCGGAAGATGTGCAGGTGATAGCATGGGGTCTTTCACTTGAGAGGTAAGCAGTGCTTTCATCTCCACCTGTTTTGGTCTGGGAATATCAACTAGACCTTTGTTCCTATAATTTTGGTTTAGTAATTCATATAATGATGATGATGTTTCTGGTGGCGGCTCTGCCATGATCTATTTGAATACCTTTGTTCTCTTATATTTCATCTTTCTTTACCAGGCCCACGATGATACTTTACGGGATTGACAACATCAGAGATCTCTTCGGCCACAAGGTAAGATGTTCTGCTTTATGGCATTGCTTGCTTTCAAGCTTAATAAGGTGTTGGGTTTAGTAAGTTATTATATGAATCATGCATTTTACTTCTTTGATGAGATCCCTTTGTATTCATATCGCACATTTTGTTTACTTCGACCTATATTTAATAAAGTTCTAATGTTGCAAGTCCCAAAAGTGGTTAATTTCTATCACTCTTATATCTTTACTTGGTTGCATGATTTGATTTCTTGCTACGGTTTTGCAGGTGGATCTGTCTCTCACTAAAAGAAACCCGATATGTCGCCTTGGACTTAGTTGAAAGACGCTCACTGCCAGATTAGAACACACTTGTCTTTCATCAACAGCAAATTGTTTAAAATATTGTTGTTGATTTTGTTATTTTGATGGTTTGACGTATCTTACCCAGATTAGATTTTTGATCAAATGCATGGTTATGTTAAACAAAAGAAAAGAATTGAATTAACTCCACTACTCAAGTCCTTACCCAGATTAGATTATTGATCAAATGCATGGTTGTGCGAAAAAGAAGAATTGAATAACCTTCACTACTCAACTGATCCTATATTTGTTGCGTTGGTAAAGTGATAATTCCATATTCGAATTTTCATATTTTTGTCGCGTTTCTTCATTTTCGAAAATTGGTTATTGAAGCTATGTTTATTTGCATCCTGTCAAACATTTGAAGCCACCATGATAGAAATAAGGTGATTCAATTAATTTAAGTAAAATTGAGTTCTCAAATCGAGGCCTTCAGAGAGATGCTGTTCTTATTATATGATAACTTGATTGACGCTTCTCCTCTAACCAATAGGTCGGGGGTTCAAGTCAATTAAAAGGCCAGAGTGAGTGTTTTTTTTCTTTTTTTGGGTGTAACAAATTGAATTTAAAAAAAAAAACTTGATTAATCTTTAAACCTTAACGTAAAACCCTATTTATGCTAGCCTCTAAAAATAACCAAAGTTTATACACAAAGAAATAACAATAAAATAAATTATGATAAACTACGTGATTCAATTAACGGAAGTAAAACCAAGGCCTATAGTCCAGACCCTAACATAAAACACTACCTATACCAACCTCCAAAAATAATCAAAGGCCATACATGTATTAATGGGCTTAACAAAGAAGTAACAATAAAAATAAAATACGATAAACTGATAACAATTAATTAATCCACGAGAATTTTTTCTTTCGTGCATACACTGGATTGGGAGGTCGATCTCTAACACACAAGTTCTTTAATTAAATTTATTTGAATCAATTATTTAAGTTATTATTTGAAGATGTTATTGGTCGTTCATATTTTGGCAAATAATAGGTAAAAAAAGATATCAATTTGTATATTTGAATTAAATTTATTTATTCTTTTTTTTATCTTTAATATATATTCCGTACGTCCCATAACAAGTGTCTACTTTCTAAAAAAGGAAAGTGGACTACACCACTTTTTACTTTTTTACCTTTTAATCATCTTCACCTAAATTTTACTTCTCTCACAAAATAAAAGTGGACTCCTTTTATCTTTTTACTCTTTAATCATATCCATCTAAATTCTCGTATACAAAAAATTGAATACTTGTTATAAGACGGAAGGAAGTATCTATGTATATTCTGGCATGTTTTTCAGTACGTGTTGCCAATGTTGGCTACTTAACAGATCGTTCTTCCAAATTTATAATGGCCAATAAGACCTACCAATAGTTGCACTAAACTTTCAAAGTCATTTTAGAAATTGACAGCAATTTTGACTAATTTCATAACACTATATCTCCATTCTTATTTCATATAACTAAAAATGGGAAAAAATGTTACTACCGACTTTTATAAAGACTCTCGTTGTCATATTAGAACACTTGTATTTCATCAACTGCAGATTGTTCAAAATATTGTTGTTCATTTTGTTATTTTGATGGTTTGATAATTAACATATCTTATGCAGATTATTTTGAATTGACATCACTACTCAAATCTGTCTACCCTTATGTGTGTGTATGTTTGTGTCAGTATGTTTAGGTAGCTTGTATATGCTGTGTTTGTAAAGTGATCAATCCAAAAACGAACATCCCATATTTGCTACTCTCCATATCTCCCAAACATAAAAGATCATCAATTCAAAAAGACACTATAAAATTGGTCGTAAGCAACTAAAAAGACACTGTGAATGCACATTTTTTAATTTTTGAAAATATTTTTTTTCGGCTATTCATTCGTTATTTAACTTCGAAAAATAAACTGAGAATATTTATCTATAAATTGGAAAAATTAACATCAAATTCAACAAATAAATATGTTAATTAATCTAAAAAAATAGGTAGTCGATCGGATTTCTTGACACGGGTGAGATAGTTGCCAACCGGCTACCATGGGAAAGCCAATCATTCTAAAAAGTGTCTCATGCATACAAAAAACATTAGTCAACCCCTTCCATCATAAAATTCATTTGTAATAAACTAATAATACACCTATGGTCTATTCATTCACATGTTACATGATCAAACATAAACCACGTCTCAGGTTGTCCAATTCAGGTTATGCTTTGTGCCTTGCTTTAGGCATCTACTGAAACCAAAATTGCTTTTCTCCATGTTATTCAATGGCCGTACATGAATCACGACCTACAAATTCAAAGTTAAAAGACAACAAATTACGCCTGCAACCATTAGATGAAGGGACTTATTTGCCCCAATTTGTTAACATTAGGGACTTATTTGCCTCAATTTATTAACATTAAGGATTTAATTGCACAAAACATAACGTTATGAATCTATTGCTTTTTGCTATAAACGTTAGGAATATAGTTACTACTTAACCCTAATTTTTTCTTGCCAAGATTGTTGCGTCATTTTTTTTTTGTAGATCGCTTTAGTATAACATTTCGTTTAATTTTTTTAATATTTTGGACAATTGAAATTATTAAAATGACAATCAGAATCATAAAAATTAGCTATTGCAATCATGGAAGATACGATCGAATATTTAATTATCACTTTTAAGTTTTAATTAGATAATGATTTTAACATTTAATTAGATGGTCATATAAATATTCTAAACTTAATTGAGCAAAGTCTTGATTTAATTTAATTAATTAACTCTTAAATTTATGTTGTAAACTTTTATTTATTTTCTTAAAATCTTGGGGTTAATTTTGCACGAATTTTTCAGATGCATTAAAATATGACCAAAAAAAAGAAAAAAAGAAATATGCACACATTTTGTATGTGCATATTTCTAATTTTTTTTTGTCATATTTGATAAATTAATGCGAAAAAATTATAACACTTTATTTAGTGAGCCTAGCCGCTCTCACCTCTTCCAAAAAAAAAAAAAAAAAATAGGCCAAATGGGGTCAATTTTGCACGAATAGAATTTATGGCCAAAAAAAAAATATGCATACATTTTGAACGTGCATATTTCTAATTTTTTTTTGTCACATTTTATAAATTAATACAAGAATATTTTATTCAGTGAGTCCAACCTCTCTCATCCTTCCCAAAAAAATGGCCTAATGACACCTCAATTTTCAAATTGAATTGAACCATGGTTTTTGGCTTGATAGATTTTTGGGCCAATCCAATCCAATCCAAATTCTTTCTTTGGTCGTAGCTTTTTGGCTAGGGTGGTTCGATGCGTCAACTTAAAGTAGTGTACAAACACAAATCATATACATCACAATTTAATCCAGTTTCTACCAAACACGTGCACTAATTATCATAAACAACTAAATCCCAAATAAGCAAACCAAAAGATATATATATATATATATATATATATATATATATATATATATATATATATATACTTGGCTAATTTGACGATGCCATCCAAAAACGAACAGACGAATAAATGGAAAACACTAGTTTTTATTTGTAGACACCTGCAGTTGTTATTGCACATCATATAGATTGACGTGCACAACATAACAATTAATTATAGACCCATGGAAAATATAATTATGTATGTTTACTTTTGGATATTTTAAATTTTCTTCAAATCGAGTAAAAAAATATTAGCCAACTACCTTCGATATTAATAAAAGATAACGAGAAGAGACAAATGATATTGTCATATATGCTGATTGTAGCCTAATTTTATATACTAGCAATGGGTATATGTGTGTAACTTCTCATTGTACCATTTGAGTTGTTTCCACTGCATGGACCCTTTTTATCCTATTGTTGAAAAAACAAATATTAATCAAGACTTCTGTAAAATGCTGATTATTAACTTCTCATATTTGCTATTCTTCTCCTATCCAAAAGGTCCAAAAGGGTTTCAATTTAATAGCAGCTGCTTCTTCTCTTATCCAAAAGATTCGAAGGCAAAAAATGCTTTCATATGTCGAGGTACTTCAGCGGCCCCCAAGGTCTATGCCGCCCCTCCCCTACTCCCAAGCTTTGAACTAGGTATTGCATACTGAGTTATACAATTGCCTTATAATATGCTCATGGTTCTTCAATAGGACCCCATACGAAAATGCTTCTTCATATACAGTTTATGGCCCAACTCTCCAAGGCTCTGGTGAAAAAACAACCTTTACCTCCACCTCTATTTGCGCCTATCTTTATTTCAATGAGAGACATTAATGGTCATCTTCGCGTTGATCTGATATGTTTCTGGCCAAATCTGAAACGTGGCAGCAACGATGCCTTTTGGCAAGCACAGGGGAGAAGCACGAAGTGGACTAATCAGGAATCCTAAGGTTATCAAACATAAATCACGAACATTTTGTTTGCCAAGATTCTCAATTTCATCGTCTACCTTCCCCGCAATCTTTTTTGCAGCCACATGCACCTCATTTAGCTCCGAGGTCAGTCCACACATCTCCTGACCATACACTGTGTGAGCTAGCATGCTCATTCCCATCATCGACTTGATCCCCTCCATCAAGTCCACAGCTTTTTCCTCGAGCGCCGCACAACTCCCGTCGCTGTCTCTCACCCAGCCCATCAGCTCCACTGCCCTGTCGATCCCCGAGGTGACATACTGCCGCTTGTCTTCCAGAGTCTCGAGGACAAGCGGATGTCGGATGGAGGCGACAAAATGAATGCGCATATCATAGTCTGCCGAAACTGAGCTAGCCATATTGTCAACTATTTTTTTTTTGTTGAGGAAAGTCTTAAGCTATTTTCAAATAAAAATGTTAAAAGTGATGAAATGAGTGATGCATTGATAACTCGTTATGGCTTAGTTTATATAGACTCGAGTTTGTGAAAACCTAACGATGATCGTCACTTTCATTAATATTTGTTACTAGAAAAAGGGCTTCATGCAGAAGCAACTAAAGTGGTTAAATCTCTACTCATAACCTTAGGAGGAGACTAGTACTGCATGCGATTGTAGGAGTTGGCCATAAACCGTATATGAAGAAGCATTTTCATATGGGGTCCCATTGAAGAACCATGAGCATATTATATGGCAATCGTATTATAGCTCAGTATGCAATACCTAGTTTGAAGTTTGGGAGTAGGGGAGGGGCGGCACAGCGAAACCGTCGATTAACCACCCAAAACTGGTTTTTGCCTTAGAGATCGCGCGCCAGCCTGCCCGCTTGCCGCTTAGCCCTACCGCCTTGTTTGCCGCGTTGAATCGGTGGTCAATCGGTCTGGCTCGGTGGTTAACTGTCGGCTCATGGTTCCAAAAATTTCGGCCCCTAACCAGTCCACACATATTATTGGTTCTGGCCCGTGGTCAATGATTCGGGCCAAAACTGTTGACTGCGGGCCGGTTCGGACCGAAACCGACAGTTTTGGTTAAAATGTGGCAACACTATATATAAAAGTCCAGAAAAACTTATATTAATTGTAAAAATTACTTCCTCCGTCCCACTAAAAGTGATATGTATTCCATTTTGGGTCATCTCATTATAAGTGATTTGTTTTTATAAATGAAAAAATTTAACCCTTATAAAAGTGTGGGTCTTAGCACTTTTAACAAATTTACATCTTCTCCTTAATTCCCGTGCCAAAAAGTTTTGAGCCACTTATAGTAGGACAGATGGAGTAATATGCAAAAGTAAATTAATATATATATATATATAGGGGCGCGTTCCAGTGAGACCCCCTATTTTTCGTGTAACATGAGTACAATGAATAAGACATATAATACTAATGAACAAAATGTACATCTAATGAACAAGATGTATATACTGTTGAAAAATAAAATTTAAAAAATTCGTAATGAATAAGACATATATACTGATGAACAATGCAATATATACTGATGAATAACAAAATTTAAAATATTCTGCTCCCTCCAGGATTCGAACCCTGCGAAAAAAATCACCCTCCAGATACAATATCAGCCATAGGATTGATAAAATAAACGCACCAGATCGTGTCCTAGATCTCACTAAAATTACGGGGTCTCATTGGAGCGGCCCCCTATATATATATATATATATATATATATATATATATACATGGGAGGACTACGATATAAACACTTCCTACCATATAAAATAAGAACTACTTAAATTGTATGGATTTTATGTAGAACACGTATAAATTCGTTGTGTAACTATATGAATTACGAAAAATAAATTTTTACTACCTATGAGATTTGAACTCGCGACCATGAATTCAGCCAACAAGGTGATGAATCAACCATAGATCTTAATGATCTAAGAGTTGAAAATGGTTCCTGTTTTATATTCTAAGAGGTGTTTTTATTTTAGCTCGCCATATGTATGATGTTTGTTACTCTTCTGTCATCATTAATTCAATTCATCATAAATGTTCAATTCATCATAAATGTTAATAATGTGAATTTGTTATCTTGTTGCAGGCCATGGGTACGATCGATGTTAGCCTCTTACCGTCGATAGTTAATTAAGAAGAACGAGAAGAGATGAATATATATATATATATATATATATAGGGGGCGGTTATTCAATAAACCACCCTTATTTTAAGAATTACGAACCAGCAAAAATGCATGAAATTTATGTATAACACGCATGAATAAACTGTATAAAGGCATGAATTGCGAAAAATATTTTTTAGCTACCTTTGGGATTCGAACTCAGGACCATGAATTTGTCCAACAAGGTGATGAATCAACTGTAGATCTTGATGATCTAAGGGCTGAAAATGATTCCTAATTTATATTTTAAGAAGCGTTCTTATTTTAGCCTTCCCACACACACATATATATATATATATATATATATATATGGGAGAGTTCAATGGAGACCACTCCCCTATATAGAGAATGAAGACCAAATCTGGTTCCTTGATCTAACTTAATCTAATGGTGGTAATTTAATTGATTAATTTTATTAATTTTCATTTATTTTATAATCAAAAGGTTAAGCATGTCATTTTCTATTTAACCCTAATCTCACTCACTCTCTCTCATTCACGCTCTCTCTCTATCTCTCTCTCTCAATCACTCTCCCCCCTCCCCCGCCGCCTCCATCTCTGCTGCTCCGCCGCCCCCATCTCTCCTACTGCTCCGCCGCCTTCCTCTCCGCCGTCGCCGCTTCTGCTCCGCCGCCATCCCCTCTATTCTCCCTTCCACCGCCTCCCTCCCCTATCACCTCCATCTCTTCTTCCTCCTCCTGCTGCTCCCCCGGCGTCGTCAAGGTGAAGCCGTTGAAGACGACGATGGTAGAACGCTTGTGGTGGCGATCGTCGCGCCGCGCCGTCGCCGGATTTGCAGATCTGCATATCGTCAATGAAGTATTCGCAGAAAATATCAATGAACATACTGATGTTCGTTAATATGTTCGTAGAAAACCAATGAACATACTGATGTTCGTCGATATGTTCGTAGAAAAACCAATGAACATACTGATGTTCGTCGATATGTTCGTAGAAAAACCAATGAACATACTGATATTCGTCGATATGTTCGTAGAAAAACCAATGAACATACTAATGTTCATTGAAATGTTCGTAGGAAAACAATGAACATACTAATGTTCATCTATTATGTTCATTGACGGATCAGATCCCATAATTGGAAGAGAATAATTTTCGGGATTTGTTCAACCAGATGCCATAATTCGTGGATTTGAGTGGACGTTTTTGCCCTTTTTGGATTAAATAAATGTAATTAACCATTATTTAATTACATGAAAATCAAATCAGGAAATAATCTAGATCATTGATTGGATTGAGATGAATGGCCTTGATTTGGTCTTCATTCTCTATATAAGAATTGGTCTCCATTGAATGCGACCCTATATATATATATATATATATATATATATATATATATATATATATATATATATATGCTTATTGTACTAGCGGTGGATTTTATCTATGTTAGACTGATGCAGTTAGTAATTAGTGTGTGATATATATGTTAGGTTAGTGTGTAGGTTATGTTATTAATGGATGATATATACAAAGTCCCTTATGTTTACTATGCTTTTCTCAATTTCCTATTTTTTTCAGGGTTAATAGCCAAAAAATACACGAAGTTTCACCAAATTTGCATTTTGCACATGACCTTCAAAAATAGCCCCAGAATACATGAGCTATTGATTTTGTTGTAATTTGCACACGGCGAGAACTCCGGCCATAATTAAAGTTGACCGGCAATGACGTGGACTATACGCGTGACATTTTTATTGTATGTGGCAATACACGTGGCAATTTAATTGATTTGGCAATGCATATGCCATTTTTATTAAAAAAAATTAAAAAAAAAACAAAAAATCATCTCTCTCTCTCTCTCTCAAATCACAGTGTCGTCGTTCCTCTCCTTCCTCAAGCTTTCCACCACCGCCGGCCAGCTCTTCCACCAAAATCAGGCGTCGGACCTTAGGGGATTTGAGGGTTTTGCAGATATGACGGTGAATTGAAGGTGTGCGGTGCGGTGCGGTGGAGGTGGAGGTAGAGGTGGTGCTCGGTGTCTGGAAAAGGCGGCGGATCTGGGGCGCCATTCCTCATCGACGCCGCCACCTCCCCCCATCTCACCTACTCCGTCTTCCTCCGCCAAGTCGCATCTCTGTCCTCTTCCCTCAACGCAGCCTTCATCCTCCTCCACCGCTAAGAGCTAGCGCCATGGCTGCAGATCCCCAATAGCAAGGTCCGCGCGAACCGAGAGGCTTCAGAGGCGGAGGAGGATTGCAGATCTGGCGGTGGCGAGGCGGTGGATTGCAGATCTGGCGGTGGATTGGGGTGGATTTCTTCCCCACCGAATTGCCCATGAACAGAGCGTCTCCCTTTGCACAGATCTAGGGTTTTGTTGGGCTGGTTTTTGTTTGAATTCCTTGTCTTTTTGGGTTGTGCGTGTGTTACAGAGGGAGGGTGAGAGGCGAGAGAAAGGTGAGGCGACGACGCCGGTGACGACGCCGGCAACGCCGGTGAGGAAGAAGGGAGTGGCGTCTCTGTGTGGAGAGAGAGAGAGAGCAGAAACGTTTTTTTTTTCCTTTTTATTTTTATTTTTTTTTATTTAGAAAAACTTGATAAAACGACGTCGTTTTACATGCTCGGCTGTTAGTCCACGTCTGCAATTTCCGGTTGCCACGTCAACAACGTTTAAGATGATGGTCAACGCATGTGCAAATTACAATTAAATCGAAAGGTGGTGTATTCTGGGGCTAATTTTGAAGGTCGTGTGCAATTTGCAAATTTGATGATAGTTCATGTATTTTTTTGGCTATTAACCCTTTTTTTCACGTCAACATTTTTTTTAACTTTTGTTTTCAGTATATAATCCTTTCCTCGCTTCATAATCCTTTTTTGTATATAATTTAATTCACTCAATCAGTCTTCATCTTCACCTTGCCGCCGGGGAATTCCGTTGAACTAGAAAATTTCCGGGAGTGTTAAGCATCTTTCGTTTTGTGTATCCAATGAAGTGTCTGAACCAGTTATTTCAAAGATGATCGTCACCCTCTTAATTCACATTGGAGTTTCTCAGAATTAGGAAATGGAGTTTGACATCCCACACTCCTAAAATTATGTGATATTTCTGCAAATATTTGAACTTTATCACCATATTTCTTCAGCTTTATACGCTTTGTATTTCGATTTTTAACGGCTAAAATCGGCGTGACATTTTTTGAATTCAGAATTGTTGACATTGATCAATCATCATCTTATCTGAATAAGATTTTTTCTGTTGCTACGGCATGGCTAATAATTACATAATTAAGTTTAGACCATTTGGTTTAACGCACGAACCTAATTAATTACAGATTGTGCAGATGATGATCCCAATTTCCAATCAGACTTGTCTCCTTCTAAGGTTATGCGTAGAAGCTTCCTTAATTGCATATGATTGAGATTTAATCACTTGAGTTGCTTCTGCTGGAGCCTCTTTCTCCTATTCACAAAAAACAAATATTAACCATTAATTACCATGAATAACTAAAAATGCAGATTGATATATGGATCATGATCTACACGATGATAGGCCGCATGATATAACTTGATTGCATTCTCATCCCGACAAGTTGCAATATAATCTCTAGGAATTGCCCATGTCCGTCTCTGCGCCGCACACACCTGCTACATCAAAATGAGATTTGAGGAAATATACAAATTATTATGATTTGTTAGCAGCAAATTGGAGAAAAGATTAGTTCAACTTGATCAACTTACATAGAGGAGAAAGCAAGATTAGAAATTAGGAATTTAAATACCTAGAGTGAACAAATGAAATACCAACCTTTTGCAATGCCCTGAAAGCACCAAACCTTAGCACAGGCTTGGGAGAAACACAACAAAATTGCTGTATAAGATACAGTGCAGGTTTAATCTCGCTAAAACTGATGTCTCTCAACTCTTGCAGTGACCGAAATCCTTCTATTGCAACCCTTTCATCTTCATGATAGATACAAGACTTGAGGAATTCAAAGTAACTTGGATGATACACCACACTGACATGCCTAGCTCGGGAAATCTACACATCTCAACCGATATCATATCAGCACTAAAAACAGTCACCCATCCCTTGAAGAGAGTGAGATACATGACAGAGTTCTGACAGAATGAAAATAAAATTTTATTGTAACTATAAAATTGTCATAACCGTATAAGAGTGTGTCTCATATATAAATTATACGCCAATTGTACATCTATAGACTATTGTGCGCTTACACAATGACATGCAAAATATAACACTAATGTATAATTATAAATTATTTGAATTCGCTAGTTGAAAGTTGATAATTCTTTCATTAATCATACTCCCTCCGTCCACGAAAGAAAATTTTCTATTTTTCTCTTTTGGGACGTTCACAAAAGAACTTCTTACTTATTTTTTGGACTATACACCACTACTTATAAATATCTCATTACCCTTACTTTTCACTTTTTCATTACTCTTAATACTCCCTCCGTCCCATTATTCATGGGACAAAACTTTTCGGCACGGAGATTAAGGAGTTGTAGATTAAGGAGTAAAGGTGTGTGGTCCATTTAGTTAGGTTTGTATTTAAAGATTTTTTTAGTTAAGTTATTTAAATTCTGCATTTTAATTTAAATTACTGTAATTTAAATTAAATTTCGCAATATTTATTTAATTAATTTAATTTAAATTTAAATTTGACATTTAAATTCTGTAATTTAAATTAAAGTCTTAAATTTAGATTCTGTACCCGTAACATTAAGTCTTAAATTTAAATCTAAACCTGTAACATTAAATTTAAATGGATAACATGAACCTGTGCAGATTAAAGTAAAACTTGGGGCAAAAAGAAAAGTGTGCAAACTCATTAAAATTCTGGCGGCAGAAACCAATTCCAATTTGCCTTTTCATTGAAAATTTGAGAATTTTAAATTTCCCACACTTTACAAGGTTTCTCCCCTCTATAAATAGAGACCAATTCAGTTTACAAAGACTAAACTAAGCAGCTGCTACAACAACTCAAAACCAAAAAAACCACAAAAACTACACTATGGCTAGGAGAAAAGATCTCTCCACATTTGAGAGGGCAGCAATAATCCAATTCCTCCTTGAAGACAGCAAGGAAGGGAAGCCTGCTAGAGGGAAGATTTCAGCAGCTGTTGCAAAATGGAGCAGCTCACGAAGCACAATCAATCGGGTATGGGCAGCTGCAAAAAAGCAAATACAGAAGGGTGAGGTAATATGTTCCATGAGTCGAAAAATACAAAGACCAAGACAAAAGAGAGTGCAATTAGATTTACAGTTAATTGCCAACTTAGACTTGTCCAAAAGATCTACCATTCGAAGGCTTGCATGTGGGATTCAATGTAGCAAAAGTACCGTAGGAAGATGGATTAAGCTAGGGCTGATCAAAGCTCATTCCAATGCTATTAAACCCGATCTTACGGCTCCTAACAAGTTGCTTAGGCT
Source organism: Salvia miltiorrhiza (assembly GCF_028751815.1). NCBI lineage: Eukaryota > Viridiplantae > Streptophyta > Magnoliopsida > Lamiales > Lamiaceae > Salvia > Salvia miltiorrhiza. The sequence goes on from NC_080387.1 coordinate 68,623,398, forward strand.
ACGGTTTTCATTAGAGGCCCTAGAGTATGATAGGATTATGAGGAGTGTGACATTTAAAAACATGCACAACACAATCCACATTGATGAAAAATGGTTCTACATAACCAAAACCAACCAAAGGTTTTACTTAACCCCTGCAGAGAGTGAGCCTCATAGAACCTGTAAAAGCAAAAAATTCATCACGAAGGTGATGTTTATGTGTGCAGTGTGTAGGCCTATCTTTGGCCCTGATGGAGAATGCATATTTGATGGAAAAATAGGCATTTTTCCATTTACTGAACTGGTTCCAGCAAAGAGGAAGAGTAAGAACAGGGCAGCAGGCACAATGGAGTGGAAACCCATTCAAAGTATCACCAAAGAAGTGGTGAAGGATTGCCTAATTAACAAGGTATGGCAAGTGAATGATTTATGCAAGGAATGTTCAAATAAAATGCTTGGGGTCCAAATCATTTCAGTTTATGAGTAGTATGTATACATGTAATTTCAGTTGCTCATAATCCATGCTTGCATGTAATTTCAGATGATTTGAATCCATATTTTCATGTAATTTCAGTATACATGGAATTTCAGTTGCTTATAATCCATAATTTCATGTAATTTCAGATGATTTGAATCCATATTCCCATGTAATTTCAGTATACATGGAATTTCAGTTGCTTATAATCCATATTTTCATGTAATGTGAGATGCTTAGTATACATGTTTTATTGTAATTTCAGATTATTCCTGCTATAAAGGCAAAGTGGCCTAGTTTTGCTAGCAAAGTCATCTACATACAGCAGGATAATGCGCGGCCACACATTAAAGACAACGACCCTGATTTCAGGGCAGCTGCCTCTAGTGATGGCTTTGACATACACCTGGTGCATCAACCACCAAACTCACCCGACACCAACATAAATGATTTGGGGTGGTTCAGGGCGATACAATCGCTACAAACTGAATCAGTTTGCAACAATGTCAGTGACTTACTTATGGCAGTTAAAAATTCATTTGATCAGTTAAGTGCACAAACCTTGAATAAGGTTTTTCTTAGCCTACAAAGTTGCATGATTGAAATACTCAAGGTAAAAGGTCAAAACTGTTACAAAATTCCCCATTTGAAGAAGGATGCCTTGATTAGGCAGGATATGCTTCCTTCAAACCTTGAAGTTGATTCAAGGCTTGTTAGGGAATGCATAGCTTACCTAATTGAGCAGGGGAATATTAATGGGAGTGAAGGTTTCTTAAGGCATCTGCCTATAGGCATGATTGGAGGCACAATAGATGGGCTGGCTTGTAGCATGCAGCAGCTACAAATTCAAGGGGGCACAAGTGGATATTGAAGATTTCAAGGATTCCAAACTTTTTGTTGTTTTTGTAAAGTGAATGCACATATTTTTGTAATGCACAGATGCACATATGCACAGATGCACAGCTGCACACTTTTTGTTGTTTTTGTAATGTATGTTATGCTTGCAAAGTTCTAATGAAATTCAGATGCACAAGTTTGAAATGCACAAATGCACACTGCTTCAAGCAGATCCAACACAGGGAGTGAAATGCACACTGCTTCAAGCAGATCCAACACAGGGAGTGAAATGCACACTGCTTCAAGCAGATCCAACACAGGGAATGAAATGCACACTGCTTCAAGCAGATCCAACATTTAAGAATGCCATCCAAATCAACTAGACCATAGAAAACCAAACCATAATCAACAAGGGAACATGCAAGATCAAGTTTTCAGATCATCTCATACAATCTGAAATTGTAATCATCGATGTTACAAATTTTCGGACAGAATACATTTATAGAATGAGCATAATACTATCATTTCAGCCACAGATTATCACTTCCCACAGTACAATTGCAACATAATCCCACATATCACAGATCACCATAAAGAAAAGATCCAAAATAGGGCAGATCTCACCAAAAAGAACGCAGGAAGCAGGATCCGCATCATAGATTCAACAGCATCGCTCATGTTTCGATGCTCCCAATTTTCCTCACAAAAGAAGAATGAATCAGGGTAAGCATCAGACATGAAACTTGAAGCGGAGACCGGCTGTTCACCGGAATTCGTCAAAGGACAGGGAGAAGATGGAGAAATCGACCGTTTACCTTCTTGGGTTGAAGCTCGGCGAGCCGCCTCTTCTCTGCATCTATCTTCTATCACCGTCAATTCAACCCACGTTTGCAAAGACGCCATCCAGTCAAAATCGAACAGATCAGGGTAAAATCTCGACATTTAACCGGCGAAATCAAACAAATCACGGCCAAAAGAAACCCAAATCCCTCAGATAATATTTTCAGAAAAGAACTAGGGCACGGTGAGAGACGAATGGTTTAAATCATAGGGATTTGGGGGGATATGGCGAAGGTATTTTCGGGCACGGTGAGAGACGAATGCAGAGAGGTCGGCTGCCGGAACCCAAGAAAGCCGACGAGGAGAGGAGGATGATGAAGAGTTGAGGTTTCAGGCGGAACATTCGAGAGAGAGAGAGGGGAGGTAAAATTAGGGTTCACGATGCGGCGGAAGTGAAGAGGGAGCAAAAATGGAATAAAATTGTTTGAGGTCCGAAAAAGTACAAATAATTAAGGGTGTGTTTTAAGTGTAAATCTGTAATTAGCAATTTTTTTAATACTTAAATGACCCCTGATTTTTTCCAAAAAAGGAAATGTGTCATGTAGGTTGGGACAACCCAAAAAGGAATACGTGTCATGAATAATGGGACGGAGGGAGTACTAATTAAAGCAATTTTTTCACCATTTCCAATACACTCAACAATCTTTTCTCCACTCTCAATACACCAAACAACTTTTTTTTAAAAAACTCGTGTCGCTCCCTCCTATAAAGTTTTTTCGTGGACGGATGGAGTATAGAGCTAAGTACCTCATAACATTTCAAGTAATAATAAAATATTCATGAAATTAATTAAACCTATGTACGTTTAACATACCCACATAATTAGATGCAAAATTAAAACGAGGCACCTCATAAAGTCATAATATTTCACATATAGCATCCTACATATATATATTTGTGGCTTGAAAAGCCTGACATACGAAACCCAACATTCATCGTATAAATACATGCATACATTCATTAGTATATATTTTTGTGACACACTAGTTATTTATGATTCACATATATTACATACTATATATATATAGATATATATTATACGATGATGATGTCGGTGGTGGTGGAGTTTGAATATTAGTTGGGAATGAGTTTGAAAGGAGGCTTAACGAAAGCTGGCGCAGGATCATATCTTCCATAATCATTTGTTTTCACTTTCAGAACTCTGTCATGTATCTCACTCTCTTCATTGAGAAGATATGAATTTATTTTTTAATAAATGAATAGTTCTTGAAGATTTCTTCTCTCGGATAGGTAAATATACAAGCTTTCCGTTGATATTCAATACATATTCACTCTACTTAAATAATCTAGTTAATATGTAGCAAGGAAAATGGACTTATTGTTAAAAAGGGTGACTCCATCTTTTCAATTTCAGGGATGTCTAAGCTTGAGTTCAAGCCTGCCTACAATCCTTATATTGAACCGAGCATGGAAATCTTGAGGTGATGATTAAAAGAAGTCCTCTATCATGGCTGTGGCTTTACCATTGAATGCAAGCTAATAAAGTGTTTTTCTGTCAGCTATCACGAAGGTCTTAAGAAATGGGTATGTTTAGACCAGAAATGTTGCGGCCAACGGGACTTGCGGAAGATGTGCAGTGCTTTCATCTCCACCTGTTTTGGTCTGGGAATATCAACTAGACCTTTCTTCCTATCATTTTGGTTTAGTAATTCATATAATGATATTCTTTACGGGATTGACAACATCAGAGATCTCTTAAGCCACAAGGTAAGATGTGCAGCTTTATCGCTTTGTTTACTATCAAGCTTAATAAGGTATTGGATTTTGTAATCAATAATCCATTTTACTTCTTTGATGAGATCCCTTTGTGTTCATATCGCACATTTTGTTTAATTCGACGAATATATACTAGTGACCAAAAGTGGTCCATTTCTATCACTCTTGCATCTTTACTTGGTTGCATGATTGGACTTCTTGCTACGGTTTTGCTGGTGGATCTGTCTCTCACTAAAAGAAACCCGATATTTCGCCTTAGACTTAGTTGAAAGATGCTCACTGCCAGATTAGAACACACTTGTATTTCATCACTGCAGATTGTTCAAAATATTGCGGTTGATTTTGTTATTTTGATGGTTTGACGTATCATACCCAGATTAGATTTTTTTATCAAATGCATGGTTACGTGAAATTGAATTAACTTCACCAATCAAATCCCTCTGCCCTTCTCTGTGTGCGCGTTAGTGTGTGTCTAGGTAGCTCTGTAATTGTTGTGTTGTTTAGTGATCAATTCAGATTCGAACTTTCATATTTTCGTAGAGTTTAATTTATTTTCATTTATTGAGATATCCAAATATTCTAATCCATCTTAATAAACAAGAATCTTAATAAACAAGGTATAATATTATGCATGATTCATGAAGATAACAATGGATTGAGGTCATTTAATATAGTTATGAATGAATAGTTAATTTGGATGTCAAAAATCATCATGATTCACACATGCATGGCTAATAATCTTCTAATTAAGTTTAGACTATTTGATTTAATGCATGATATACTAATCAATTACAGATTCTGCAGATGATGATTCCCAATCTACTGCAATCGCCCTTGTCTCCTCCTAAGGTTATGAATAGAAGCTTCCTTCATTGCATAACAGGATTGAGATTTAACCACTTGAGTCACTTCAGCTCCAGCCTCGTTCTCCTGTTGTTCAAAAAAACAAATATTAATCAATGCCATAAATAACTTAAAATGCAGATTGATAGATCCATGATTTACACGATGATCCGACGCATGATATAACTTGATTGCATTCTCGTCGCGACAAATTGTAATATAATCTCTAGGAATTGCCCATGCATGTCTCTGCGCCGCACACACCTGTTACATCAAAATGAGATTTGAGGAAATATACAAATTATTATGATTTGGTAGCAGCAAATTGAGTAAAAGATGTTACATTTGGAGAAAAGATTAGTTCAACTCGATCAATTTACGTAGAGGAGAAAGCAAGATTAGAAATTAGGAATTTAAATACCTAGAGCAAACAAATGGCATACCAACCTTTTGCAATGCCCTGAAAGCACCAAACCTTAGCACAGGCTTGGGAGAAACACAACAAAATTGCTGTATAACATACAGTGCAGGTTTAATCTCGCTAAAACTGATGTCTCTCAACTCTTGCAGTGACCGAAATCCTTCTATTGCAACCCTTTCATCTTCATGATAGATACAAGACTTGAGGAATTCAAAGTAACTTGGATGATGCACCACACTGACATGCCTAGCTCGGGAAATCTACACATCTCAATCGATATCATATCAGCACTAAAAACAATCACCCCTCCCTTTAACATGACCAGTTATGATCATTATACTAGCAACAATAACAATACCTGTCTAATGAGGCGAGCCAGGAAGCATGGACTCAGAGGAGAAGAAAAATAACGAGCAAATCCAATATCGTTAATCGACTCTGTATAAATGCTAACCAACGTTTCACCTTCCAACACATTGCCCTTTGCTATCCGCAACTGCAAGCTCTTACAACATGTAAATCCAACTGAATCGGGCCAGTGCCCTCATAAAAGAAATATAATTCTACTAGTATATAAAGGTAGGATATTAAGTCTATACATGCATCATTTAACATCTTACCATAAAAGTTAGATAAAAGCTATGGTACTCCACAAACGCTGGAGTACGAAGCACTTTTTCAAGGTTTATGATCATGATTCTGTAGCGCATCATTGGATATCTCTGTCAAGAATATAAGTATAAAAATATAAATACTTCAACTAGTTGTACAACTTTTGTAATTCCTCAAACGTGTTGTAATAATACCTTTATCAGATTAATAGCACACACAAGGGCAGCACTTTGAACAATATGATTTTTGTCCCCAAAAGCATCGCTGAGGCATTTCTCAATTTGGGTTGTAGTTGAAGATGTGCCAATAGTGATCCGACAAAGTAAACGGATAGCATTTGCTCGATAAATAACAGTGCGGCTGTTGGTGTCTTTGAGTATGGAGCTAGTGACCAATTCAACCTTTAAAGCGAAAAATAAAACCTAAATCCTAGCTAGAGAGGAGAAGAACAAGTAGAAGCAACTAAAAGACCAGGAATTATGTACCTCATCTGCAACAGGGCAGAGCTCCTTTGCTATTAGATAGAACATTCTTCTCAAATGAATATCTTGAAATCGATATAACTTTATAACAGAAGAAAGTACTGCTGCAGCTTCAGTCTACAAAACGGGATTAGGATGTCAATACAATGAAGAATAGGAATATGCACGTAATCGTCTTACTAGTTACACTAATAAAAGCAAATGGTATCCTAACACATATATATTTGAATTTAAGGGTTACCACTTTCTACACCAGTATGTGGAAACCTCAACTAAATTGGAAAATCATATGTTGATCAACATTTTTGAAATCTTTTTCTTCATATGTTGATGCAACTTTTTTGAAATGTTATACTTGGAAAACTGAAAAGATTAAACAGTTTCGTGAGTGCAAAGCTGAAAATTCAAAGACAGAAATATCCCTACACTATTCATAAACACAAAAAAAAGGATTTATACGAAACATTTAACGCAGTCGAGTCACAGATAATTCTCAGATTTCATGAATCGCAAAATGCCTAATGGAAGACAGGAAATACTTCGAATGAAAAAGTTGAGAGAGAGAGAGAGAGAGTGACCTTCGTGAATGTTTCACCCTGATTGAGAAGATATAGAAGCTTTTTGATGATCTAAAGCATACAGAAATCAAAATAACTATATAATTTTAACTAAAAACTGTTGGAAATTAATTTTAGAGGTGCAGAAATAAAAAGAGTACCGGCAAACATCTTGCTTTATCCAAATGAGGATCACCGAAACTCCTAACTTCCGTTAAAACAGCACGCTTCTCAATCGCCACAAACCAAGAGCAATTTGCTGAAACTTTAACAAATTCAACATTTAATACCTCCTTCCATTTCCAAATGAAACTAATTAATCGGAAAACAATACAACTCTTCCACCTTTTTGACGACGACGATCGTCGCCTCTCTTCTTAATCAGCCGCAGCATTGTCTTAAATTTGTTTGGTTTGTATGCTGCGAAAACACCATTTTTAAATGGCTTGAAGCTGGTGAAATTCTCAAATATCATTTTTTTTTTAATTTGCATATATTTTCACTCACGCGGCATATTAACACTGTAAGCTAGCAATGATTAATGAATGGTTTTATACTATATAGTATTAGTTTTATACTATTATATACTCCCTCCGTCCCTAAAATAACTTCATCTTTTTCCATTTTGGGACGTCCCCCAAATAACTTTCTCTTTCTTTCTTTCCATTTTTGGAAACCTACCCCACCACTAATAATACTTTATTTATTCTTACTTTTCACTTTTCACCACTCCCAATACTAATTATAACACTTTTCACAACTTCCAATAATAATTATATCACTTTTTCTCTACTATCAATACACTTTACAACTTTTTATTAAAATCCGTGCCGTCCCCAAAGAGGAAGCCATTTCAGGGACGGAGGGAGTATAAAACTAATAGTATAGTAATAGTATAAAACTAAGGGGTTATTGCCGGAAAATACATGTAGTTTGTCAATTTTCGGATTTATAACATGACTTTATAATTTGACCAGAAAATATATCAATTTTCAATTTAATCGCAATTATAACATGACTTTATAGTCTGACAAGAAAGTACACCAAGTTTCAATTTATTCTCAATTATAACAATACCTTGTAATTAATTTATACAAAACCTTACTAATAGAACACAATATATTTATGATTATGAACAATGACCATACATATTGAGTTAATTACAAAAAATTAGAAAATAAAGTATGAGGAATTATAATAATATATAGCATAATGATTACTACAATACCATTATCAGATATAGAAAATATTTTGATATCAATCAATGATATCTTGATTAATTAGGAAGTAACCGATTTTAAAAGAACAAATTACCTTCTTATCCTTTTTAAAAATGCAGCGTGATTTTTATGCTTAAAAATGAGATAAATCTGATCCATTAGATCTTGTTAATCCAATGAGTGATATTAGTTTATATTTTATACACTAAAAACTGTTTTTATTTTAGCCCATCCCTATATATATATATATATATATATATATATATATATATTTGATAAATATACATCTATATGTAAATAATATATAATATTATTTACTTTTTAACATAGTTTCTATTATATATGTACCTAAATTATTTATTGGTCCTAATATTTTATAATTTCATAATTTAAATAAATAAATACTTATTTTATACTCCCTCCGTCCCTGAAATGGCTTCCTCTTTGGGGACGGCACGGGTTTTAATAAAAAGTTGTAAAATGTATTGATAGTGGAGAAAAAAGTGATATAATTATTATTGGAAGTTGTGAAAAGTGTTATAATTTGTATTGGGAGTGGTGAAAAGTGAAAAGTAAGAATAAATAAAGTATTATTAGTGGTGGGGTAGGTTTCCAAAAATGGAAAGAAAGAAAGAGGAAGTTATTTGGGGGACGTCCCAAAATGGAAAAAGAGGAAGTTATTTTAGGGACGGAGGGAGTATGTAATATATTAATAGAATATTAAAATCAAATATATATATATGTGTGTGTGTGTGTGTGTGCATTTGTGTGTTGAAAATGTATATATATATATATATATATATATATATATATAATATATATATATATATGTATGTATATAGGGTTAGGTTCAATGAAAAAGGCCTAAATGTAAGAAAGAAGAGAGAAGTAATCTCATTCGTTGATCTTATCTAATCTAACGAACATGATTTATTCACGCCATGTTCAACGGATTTTTTCGTTGAACTTCCGTGGACATATACAATATTTTTGGGGGTTCTGGGTTTCGGCCCCCCATATGTTCAACGAAAAAATCCGTTGAACATGGCGTGAATAAATCATGTCCGTTAGATTAGATAAGATCAACGGATTAGATTAATTCTCTCTTCTTTCTTACATTTAGGCCTTCTTCATTGAACTTTAGCCTTATATATATATATGTTAATCATCTAACTTAATTTTTATCAAAATTAATCAATTAATAACAATATTTTATTCATAACAATTTAATATAAATACAATAAATATTAATACATCTTTGATGAAAAATAATCTAAATAAGATCATGTTACAATTGAGAATAAATTGAAACTTGTTGAATTTTCTTGTCAGACTATAAAGTCATGTTATAATTGCGATTAAATTAAAAATTGATGTATTTTCTGGTCAAATTATAAAGTCATGTTATAAACCAGAAAATTGAGAAACTACATGTGTTTTCCAACAATAACCCCTAAAACTAATATAACTAGGAGGGGTTATAATAGAAACCAAATCTTATGTGTTAACTTGGAACCATTCTAGACCCTAGATTTATACTAGTTGGACGTTTCAGACGAAGGAAAATATTTTAGACATTATCCTTTATTAAATTGCTAAATATCTTTTCGTATATAATAATGGATAATTATGTGATTTTTGGAATTCAAATAATCCAAATTAATATTCCATGTAATCCGCTATTTGATATATTTGAGATGGGCAATTGTCGTGATTTTTTTATGCTTAAAAGTAAATGTTAATTTGCATGCATGGTACATAATATGGGTGTAGAGATTATTTTATACATTTTCACATATATGTAATTATATATTTAAAAAAGGATAATGACAGATAAAGAAATTTAAAAAATAAAATAAAAAGAAAGGAAATGCCGAGTAAACTTGTACCTTATTCGGTTATCTCACTCTTTACAGAAAATGGACTTTTTAAATTTGACATCAAATATTTTTCCTCTGTGTCTACGATGAGCTATTAATGTATTGTTAAATTTGACATCAAATATTTTCCTCTGAGTCTAGGACAATCTGTTGACATCTTTTTGAAAATTGACTGCTTACTAAAATGTTTTCAAAAGTCTTTCTAGACTTTTCCTATTTATAATTAATAGTATAAGTCTTTAATTGTGTACTTTTGTATACATATTAATATAAAGAATTTATACTTAAACAAATCTTAATTAATGATAATGTATCTTTAATTGAACAATTATTATCTAGTGGAAAACATTTAAAAAAGGGAAAAAGGTGCAGATTGGCCCCCGAAATAGTAGCCCCTATAGCGTATAACCCCTCTTATTCACTGTGTGTGCAATTAAACCCCTGAACTCCGAGAAAATGGTGCAAATTCCCCCCTCTGACCTAACACCCTTAAGTGTCCGTTAACGTTTGGGTTTAATTGCACCCTCTACTTCAGGGGTGGATCTGTACCTTAATTTTATTTTATTATTATTATTACTCTCTCCGTCCCTAAAATAACTTCCTCTTTTTTCATTTTGGGACGTCCCCCAAATAACTTCATATTTCTTTCTTTCCATTTTCGGACACCTACTCCACCACTAATAGTACTTTATTTATACTTACTTTTCAGTTTTCACCACTTCCAATACTAATTATAACACTTTTCATAACTTCCAATAATAATTATATCACTTTTTCTCCACTATCAATACACTTTACAACTTTTCATTAAAACTCGTGCCGTCCCCAAAGAGGAAGCCATTTCAGGGACGAAGGGAGTATTATTTTTATAATTTCAGCAACCCACCTCCGGCACAACTTAACCGCCCCTCGTACTCATCGGCTCCAACTTACACTTTGTCAGCCCGCACGCGCTCAATCTCTTGATCGTCGACTGCTTACCGCCGACATGCAGCAGCATCACCAACTCCAGATGTGGACCTGGATCGAATCATGTTTGGTCCAAATCCATATCCGTATTTTTTTTACTTAGGTCAGGATCCGGTCCAAATCCGTTAGGTCCAAAAAAATGAGATTCATGTTCAGATCCATTAGATTCACAGGGTCTCGAGTCCTGACCCGGATTCATTCTTTTTTCTCTCTTTTGAAATAAATTTACAAATATTAAATTAATCAAAAATAAAATCATAATTATTAACTAGAGTTTTAATAATTATTCAAAAATAAATAAATAAAATTTAAATATATATTATATATATAAATATATACACAATTAATATCATAAGATAAACCTAAAAGGTTAAGGTGTTGGAGGAGATGCTGTTGTGCGGGGCGGTGAAGAAGCTGGTGGCGTTGCTGCATGTAAGCGGTGGGCAGTCGACAACCAAGAGATTGGGCGCGTGCGAGCTGACAAGGTGCAAGTCAGAATCGATGAGTACGGGGGTGGTTAAGTTGATGCCGGAGGTGGGTTGCTGAAATTATAAAAAAAAAATAAAAAAAATTAAGTTGCAGATCCACCCCTGAAGTAGAGGGTGCAATTAAACTCAAACGTTAACGGACACTTAACGGCGAGGGGGGAATTTGCACCCTTTTCTCGGAGTTCAGGGGTTTAGTTGCACACACACACAGTGAGTAAGAGGGGTTATACGTTATAGGGGCTACTACTTCGGGGGCCACTCTGCACCTTTTCCCTTTAAAAAAAAAAACCATAAATGAGGAGAGTTAATGAGGCCACTTTTGGTATTAAATTTCAAAATGCTATTTAAAATATAAACAATCAAATGTTACAAAATGACTTATATCATATGACTAAGAAGTACTCCGTCCTATTCTATTTATAAGTCTTTCTAAGCTTGACACACAAATTAATAAAAAGAAAAATTACCCAAAATTACCTTAATTAATGATAATTATCCTTAATCATATAATCATTATTTTGTACGCGAAAAAAAGGAAAAACACTTCATCTTCTTGAGGCTTCTGCATAGTGTTTTTAATCACGAAAAAATGATTTTGAGGAAAGCTGAAAATTAACGAGGTGTTCAATAAATAGAGGTAATTTTGATTCTAAAAACTTAAACGACAATTAATTTGTAAATAAATAAAAAGTCTAAAACGACTTACAAAATGAATAGGAGGGAGCAGTACAAAATATATAGTATAACTGTATAAGGTAGGGTTAACATAGAAATCCTCTCTAAGAGAACTAAGAACTGATATCAACTTTTGATTTTAAAAAAACTAAACGGCTGAGATAATAGATGCACACGTTTTCATTATAATAAATCATAGAAATATAAAAAAGATAGAAATGTAAAGAAACATTTACTTAATAATTGTAACATGATTTTAGGAAGAAATTTGATGTTATGTTGCACGATTATTGTGATGTGTGGGAGTATTATATATTTGTGAACTTGAAATTTTTTGTTCTTGTCTGTGTTGCTTCAATCCCTTCGCCAGATTCTAGTTGTAAAGGTTCAAGCTTTATCAATTAAGTAAATGTATTTCCTTAGGTGAGCGAATTGAGCAAAGAATCAACGAGGGCCTTAATTGAAGAAAGCACAAGGGGCTTCCTCTTCCGTCCTCTAGCTTCCGCTGTGGAGATGATGGTAGGGAGGCGCCGGCGGAGGAGATGGCAGAGGAGGGAGGAGTTAGGCTCTGAAATGGGCTAGAATGGAACGGGCGGTGGCGGCGCGGAGGGACTGGGAGGGGGATGAGCGACGAAGGAGCGCACTCCAATGCGGTGATGCGGTTGAGCAAGGAGGAAATGGTGGGGCCCGATTGTTGAGTGTAGTTTTCTTGGAAGTTTTGGGGGTTGTTGAGGTAGATTTGAGAGGATGTGGGAATCCGGCGACAGCAGATTGTGGTGGTTGCAAGGGGGATAGAGATTGAAATTAAGCATGATTTTTCAAAGTTCAACCCAATTTTTTTGATGAAAACTTCGAAGATGAGAGCTCATAATCATAAATGTCATCCCCATATCAGAGCATTTGCTGAATTAAAGTTGCGGTGCTGAGGATGATGAAGTAGAGCTGCGGCGCCAATGGTGGAGGTGGTGAGCAGCGGCGTGGGCGATGGAGGGGAGGGGAAGGGGAGGATATGGTAGAAGGCAACACGTCTGAATCTGAACGATGAAGAAATTAGAATATGGTTCCAAGGAAGAAATTATTTTTAATTTTATTTATAGCTGCATTTTTTAGTAGGTGGATTTTCTCTAGTTTTTTTTTTTTGGTTAATTACGCCAAAAACCATGAACTATACCTCCATTTTCAAATTTACCATGAACTTTGTTTTTTATCAGCAATTCCATGAATTTAAAGGGTTGATCAATTTTTCCATGACATTCAAAAATCCCCAAATTGAATGCTGACATGGCATCGCCGGAACTGAATCAAAACGACGCTGTTTAGTTGGGGGGTAAAACGACGTCGTTTTGAGCCCCAACCATGCCTCCTAGCCGGGAAATTCACTAGACGTCATCGGGACCGCTTGGCGGTGGGAGGAGGGAGTCTGCTGCTCGCTGGAGTCAGATTTTCGCGGCGGTGGGAGAAGGGAGGCGGTCCTAGGGCCACATCTTCGCCACCAGGTCGTGCGCCGCCGCCGCGATTCTGAAATTAAGATCTGTGGCGCGGCGCCGGTGGTGGGAGGAGGGAGGCGGTCCTAGGGTTTCAATTTGGGGGTGGGAGGAGGGAGGGAGACGTCGGCTCCATGTGCTGCTGTTAGGTCGCAGGTCGGATCTGCTGTCGCGCCGGGCTTGGAAAAGGAGAGCCAAAGGCGGCGAACTCAATTTCAAGCGACAAGAAGAAGAAGAGCAGAAACGAACCGCATGAATTCGTGTTCTGCGAGGTCTGTAAATTGAACCACAACCACGGCCGCTGCCATAATTATTTGCCAAGCCACAAAAATTCGCTTTCCAGCCTCTTCTCGCGCTTCCAATCGAAGCTCTCCGACGACGTCAAATTCTTCCTCAAAACTCCGATGCCGATCCTTCCCGAGCTCGCGCACCAGAATCGCCTCTGGTGCGTGTTTGAGGCGGTCCTAGGGTTTCAATTTGGGGGTGGGAGGAGGGAGGGAGACGGTGGATCTAGCGTGGTGGTGGCGCGAGGGGGAAGATGAAGGCGGCGGATCTGGTGTGGTGGTGGGAGAACGCAGCAGAGGGCGGCGGCATAGGGTGGCTGATCTGGAGATGGTGGTGGAGAAGGGTGGCAGGGCGGCGGCGGCAGAGGGCAGTGCCCTGTCGGCGCCATGTCAGCCCGTAGTTGCCATGTGTCAATTTTCAGTCATAGTAGGCGCCATGTCGGCGCCATGTCAGCTCGTAATTGCCATCTCAGCTCGGAGCTTCACCGGAGCAAAAAAGCATGGAAAATTGATCAACCCTTTAAATTCATGGAATTGCTGATAAAAAACAAAGTTCATGGTAAATTTGGAAATGGAGGTATAGTTCATGGTTTTTGGCGTAATTAACCCTTTTTTTTTAATTCCATGTGTACTGCCAACATGGCACTTGACCGGACACGTCAATTACCGGTCGCCGGATTATTTTTACGGGCCACAAATAAGAAAAAAAATGAAACGATAGGTATTATTTTGTAATTACGCTTAGGATAGGATATTTTTGAAAAAACGTCAAAACGATGGGTCAAAAACTGATATTTACCCAATTTTCATGTGTCTGCCGACTATTTTTGCATATTCTTGGTTTGCGAGGGAAGCAATTAATGCTCTTTACGTTTCATATAATATTCTCAATATATACTCCCCTAAAACAAAAATTTACACTACACTTGCATCGGACAAAGTCGTAAATCTTTACACTTATTCAGAAAATATATTATTAATTCCTCTAATGGTTAACTTGATTCCTGTGTTACAGAGTTTAAATTTCTAAAAAATATTTCAAATTCTCAATACAATACAAAACAATATCACCCGGGTACGATACGATGCCAAAATCAACAACATATCATAAATTACTTATTAATGAAGCTATGATTATTTGCTTTCCGTCAAAAATTTGAAGCCACAAAATTCCTGAAGTAAAGCAGGTAATGGTTAAGAAATATATTTATTTGTTTATTTGAATTGAATTCATTTATTTACTCTTTTCGTGTTTTCAGTGTTGACAACTTAATTTACAGATCGTTCTTCTAATTTTATAATTGACCAAGAAAAGCCTATCAATGGTTGCACTCAACTTTAAAGTTATTTTCGCAATCGATAGCAATTCTGCTTAATTTCAGAACGCTGTATCTCTACACTCATTGTTTTAATATAACTAAAAATGGGTAAATAGCTGTAATGCCCCGACTTTTATTAAGGATTATAGACTTTTAATTATTGATTTAAGAATTTCTTATGGTAATTAGGGTTCAGCATCCATTAATAAAATACGGACTTATGTGAATTTGATGATTACATACGTGATAATTTATTTTTATTTTTATTTCAACGGATGATGCACTCAAAATATATTTTGAGTCCATTAAGAGAATGATGGAGCTCAAAGATTTATTTTGAGTTTTCAAATCGAAAAAAAAAAATTTATGTATTTATTTATTTTTACCGAGAAATTTAGGAATGATGAGTTATAAAAATTTTCCATCAATATTTTTCTCAAATTATTTTCCTATGATGTATTTATAAATTGAGAGAGTGCACTAATGTTAGTGCTATTTATTCTAATTTTGATCACAAGAGTTTTATGCTCTAGCATTTTATTAATTGATGATTAGTCTTACATATATTTTTTTTCTTACACATGTGTTATTACTACACCACATTTTTATATTTACTTAATGTAACACCCCATTATCCTCCACTAATATTTTCTTTTCCCTACCACTAATCTTTTTCCCTACCATCACTAATATTTTCTTTTCCCTACCACTAATCTTTTTCCCTACCACTACTCCTACCTCTCCACCACACTACTTCTTTTCCCCACCACTACATTCTTTCTCCCACTCTCACAACTTTTCTCCCACCATTATCACACTCCATAGAAGCCTTTGAAGCCCCAAGAGAAGTAGCAAAGCAAGGGAGAGTGTGGGAAAACTATAGAGTGAAGGTTGTGCTTCGAGGGTGAGTTTTTCTTTGCTTTTTCTCAACTGAAAATGCTTTATGGCCATGGATTTTTACACATTTGTGTGCTATATTATGTGAGGATATGTTTTATGATTTTGGATGATTATTTTGGTAGAGTTTATTGGGTGAAAAACCGTGCATGAGGTAAGGCAGCGAATCTGCCATAAGCACACTGCTCGGCAGTGTTTTGCAAGGCGATTCCAGCCATCCAAACGGTTCCCAAAATTTCCCAAATTAATTGTGTATCATCTTTCATATGTTTTCTATACTTTGGTAAAATTTCAGAAGGTTTGGAGCTCTTATTATTTATTTATGAATTTGTAAACATCACTGCCCATCTGGAATACATTTTTGGTAAACAATCTTTGGGAGGCCATAAGTAAAGTTTCAATCGGTGAAAACCTTTGAAACTTGAATATGTCACTCTAGACTCCCGTATCTTTCTTTTGACATCAGTCTCACCATTTTTGAGTAAGGGAAACAACCGGTATAAATTCTTGAAATCTAGTTCTTATTCCTTGTACCATCCAGTAGATTTTACAAACCTACGACTTTGAGGTGGCAAAGGCCGACTTAAATCTTTGATTCTCAAGCCTATCTTTCTACTGAATATTCACTGACATGTTGGGAACTTACTTGTTCAGTTTTAGAATTTTTTGTGAAGCCTAAAGTGGTTTTTCCGATTTATGTTCTAAATCTGCCAAACTTGAACTCTTTTTGTGCACTGAACTTTAGACAGTCATATCTTCTAAACCATGAATGCTCTTGGAGTAAATCCAACTGTAGAGTGTTATGATCTCTCCCTAGTTTCCAGATTGACCCTTGGGGTTCCCAGTGGAGTTTTGTAAAGGGAGATATGAATTTTTAAAGAAAGCCCACTGACTTGGTTGTAATCTGGAAATCTGAAATTTTCAGATTTTTGCTTGTTAAATACCCATCTTTGAGAGGGCATATCTTGCTCGTTTGAATTTTTTTTCATTCGATTCAAATTGGAGAATGATCCTTGAAATGTCTAGTTTCCAGAATGTCTTTTGGAGCCTCATTTGGAGATCCGAGGCAGATTTGATGTCTGTTGCAAAACAACCTCTTAAGAGCTCAAGTTGTTGAATTATTTTCTATGTATCAAAGTTTATTTTAAAGGATGTTTCATGAAAGATTTAGTATATGTGCGTAACGAGTTTGGGACTATTTATTTTAAATGAGGTCCGTTCTTTTATTTAAATTATGATTGACTTTTAATGAATATTTTTGGGATTAAACTCTTATTTCTTGATTTATATAAATTATTTTTTTAAGGACTTATAAATATGAATTTCGTAGGCCTACTGACCTACTCTGATCGACGGTTTTTCGATGTCTAATAGCTTTGAAAATTTTATAGCAAGTCCCTACATGAGTCTTGAGTACCCTGGTAAAATTTCAAGCCATTCCAACTTCGTTTGATACTTCTTTAAAATGCAAAACCTAAACTGCACATTACTACCGAGAATTTCAGAGAACAGAGGAAAGAGTCATTCATTTAAGTATCTTCCTGTGTGATCTAGATTTCCAAATTTTTATGGTATTAACCTTATTGTGTTAGCTAGATATCCACCAAAGTTGAGCCCAGTTTGACAACGTTTACTATTTTTCAAAAATCCAAGTTTTCGATTGTTCAAAACTGCCTAACATGGTAGATCGTGGTAAAAACGTCATATCTCTCAAACCACTTGGAGTTTTCGACTCTACTTTTTTTTTATATGAAACTAGACTCGAAGATCTTTCTTTCGGTATGAGTCTCGAGTCCAGGAGATGTCGGAGTCAGAACAGATTAAATTTTGAAGTTGAGTCAGTGTAAAAAACAGAGCATGTTTTGATGATGATTGATTGTGATTCTTATGTGCCTTATGTGTTTGTGTTGCCTATGTGTTTGAATGAGATTAGACGAGGTATGATTGATTTTTGACTGTCTTTAATGTAACGAATTATGGATGCTAGAACCCTAAAACATTAAAAGATACCCTAGGCACGTAGAATTAGACTTTGTCTTATGACAATTTCTTCACGAACTTATCGACTCTTCATCAATGAAGGACCGGGCGACAGAAAGTGAAGCCGAAGAAGAAACGACTCCACGCCAGCTTTAAGAACAATTGAGGTGGGCATTACTTTTACTATACGTATATAGAGATCCCCTGCGTGTCGTAGGCCTCTTATACGAATATATGCATGAGATGATTTTAACTGTTAATTTCAGTTTATTATTATGCCCAAATGATAAATGACTCTTATGAAATGAAAATGAAATGTTCATGAAATGAAATGAAATGTTTATGAAATGATTGACTGCCAAAAATGTTTATGTTTTTATATGTATCCTATCTGTGTTGGTTCGCCAACTTTAAAGGAAATCCAATTGGGATCCTATGCTAGACAAAGGTCGCTAGCTAGGGTTAACGTGTACACTCATGGAGACCGCGAGTCGCTTGCGACCGGTCTTGGCGTCCGTGGTAAGGAGGCCTCCTTCCCGGCGCGTGACAGAAAGGACAGATATGGATCATATAGACTGAAAATGGGATGCGCATCCACCTTTATGAAAATGAATGAAATGTTTTAGTAAGCGCAGGTCATTCAAGAAAACCCTTGTGTGTTACTGTTGGCAGTTCAATTTATATATGTATGCATGTTGTATTTTCGGCTTATGTCACTGAGTATTTTTATACTCAGCCCTGCATGTATTTCTAAATGTGCAGGTTGAGCAGGCGATGGAATGGATCGGTGTTGAGCGGATTTCCCTTTTGATGTTTATGTAATGAAACCTTGAGTATGCATCTCCATATGCATAACTCACACGTTTTTTTTCGCTGCAAACACTCTGACTTATTTATCATTTCTACTTGAACTTATTACTACTTCATTTTAATTAACTTTCAGTTGGGGTCTAGTCGTTATGGCAGACTCATTTGTGAATTACCCAAGTGGTTATATATATATACCACTAGTTTGTTATTAATGTTGGTTACTTAGTAAATCCCCTTTAATTTCCGTTTCTTATTGTTCACCCCAAGTCATAACCCCGGTTAACCCGTCATTGGGATAGTGGGCTGTGACAATAGCTTTACTAGCCACTTTTATAAAAATGAATACATGCAACTATGCAAGGAATACCCAAGTTTGACATTTACGTAACCCCACGTCTATTTTGTTTTTTAAATATTTTTTATCGAAAAAAATAATGTGATCTTGACTATTGTTACAGAATAATTCTTTTGTCTAGATTATTGTATCAAGTTAAAAAAAATTGCAAATCATTTTGTGCACTATTGTGTTAATAAAATGTCCAATATTTTGGTTGATCGAACTCATGATAATTGTGACCTGAGTCATGGAAATTACGATCGAACAGTTAATCATATCACTTTTCAATTTTAATTAGATAGTATTTCTCTTGTGATCCATTAAAAAACTTTATAAAAGATTAGAAAAGGTTGAAAAAGGCTAAGAAAATAAAGCTAGGAATGAGTGACGCAATTTTTTATTTTTTTATTTTAATTATTGAATATATTGAGAATGATGAAAAATATTATAATTGCAATCCAAAAAATAGGTAGATTTTTTTTTGGACATCCTATAATAGGGAAAGTAGGAAATTTTTCATGGACTAATTTGTTTTTTTTTTTTTCAACTGAATTTCTAAAAATTTTCGATCAGAATCTTAAAAATAGATATGGAAATTACAAAATTTGAAAAAGTGATCTTGCTAACTTGAGTAAGTTGGAAGGAAATCTCAGAGACGAGTGGCCATTTTTTGTTACTACAAACAACAAATATTACTTTTTCACTTTTACAAAAAGGGACACAAAAAAAATCATCAACTGAGCACACCCTCTAAATGGTGCATAAACAACTCTTTTAAGCGAGTCTTGAATCAAGTTAATTAATTAATTAATTAACCCTTGAATTTATGTTTTCGACTTCCATTTACTAGTATTTCTTAAAAACTCTGCACTCTGTAGATTTTTTTAACTTTCTTTTATTTTTATATTATCTACCATCTCAAATGAATTTACAATTTTAAACATTTCTTCAAATTAACACAATTTTTTTTTGAGGCGTCAAATTAACACATTGATTAATATATTCATCGAATCCCATCGAATATACTATAAGGGAAAAAAGTTCTATTTGGGATTTCATCAAAACCCATGTAATCTACTCTCTTTCTTTACATATTAAATAGTGTTAATAGGGGAAAGTACCTACCCCATAATATGTCTATGAAAAATAGGAGTATTAAATATGTAGATTTTCTAGATGGGTAGTGCTATTCATACACACTATGTATAAATATAGGAGTATTAATTTTTTTTTTCTAATCTTATTCTACCCTTAACTCAATTTTTTTTCATAGCACTTTTAATTTTTTTTCTAATCTTATTCTACCCTTAATTCAATTTTTTTCATAGCATTTTTAATTGATGAGTAAATATCATATTAAGCTTCAAACTATATCCACTTTGTTAAAAATGTCTCGAACTATAACAAATATTTTTAAAAACCTCAAACTATTGGGTTTGTATCAAAAATGTCATGCGTTCATTTTCGATCCCTGAAATTATGACGTGGCTCGCCGGATGCCACCATATAGTGTATATTTTATTTTTGTAAATGACATGGCAAAAAATCACGTTATTTTTTTAAATTGGCGTTGGATAAATTGACCTTTAATGCGATTTGAATCAACTGACGTGGCACAAAATGATATCGACGTTGCTTTGTGCCATGTCATTTATACAATAAAATATATATTATACAATGGCATCCGGCGAGCCACGTCTTAAATCTGGAGACCGAAAAATGGACACGGGATATTTTTGATACAAACGTAATAGTTTAGGATTTTTAAAAATATTTCTTATAGTTCAGGATATTTTTGATAAACCGAATATAGTTTAGGGTGGGTTTAATATGATATTTAGCCTTAATTTATTAACCATGCTTAAAAGTAAATGTTAATATGCATGCATGGTACATAATATGGGTGTCGAGATTATTTTATAAATATTCGCATATATGTAATTATATATTTAAAAAAGGATAATGAGAGAGAAATAAATTTAAAAATTTCAATAAAAAGAAAGGAAATACCGAATAAACTTGTACCTTATTTAGTTATCTCACTCTTTAAAGAAAATGGACATCTTAAATTTGACATCAAATATTTTTCCTTTGTGTCTAGGATGAGCTATATATTAACGTATTGTTAAATTTGACATCAAATATTTTCCTCTGAGTCTAGGACAAGCTATTAATGTTGACATCTTTTTTGAAAATGACTGCTTACTCTTGAACTCAAATATTTTCAAAAGTTTTTCTAGACTTTTAATTTCCTATTTATAATTAATAAGTCTTTGTGTACTTTTCTATACATATTAATATAAAAAATTTATACTTAAATTAATCTTAAAAAATGATAATGTATCTTTAATAGAACAATTATTATCTAGTGAAAAACATAAAAAAATAAAAAAATGAGGAGAGTTAATGAGGCAACTTTGGTATTAAATTTCAAAATGCTATTTAAAATATATAAACAATCAAATGTTACAAAAAGACTTATATCATGACTAAGAAGTACTAGTATAGAATATAATATACTCCTATTTCGAAATTCTATTTACAAATCCTAAGTAATCATGAGGTCAAAGCACACATGGATGGCTAATAATTTTCTCATTAAGATTTAGGTTTAGACCATTTGATTTAATGCATGGTACGTATACTAATGTATACATATTACGCTGATGAAGTGATGATGAATCCCAATCTCCTGCAATCGCATGCACTAGTCTCCTCCTAAGGTTATGAGTAGAGATTTATTTAACTACTTTTGTTGCTTCTAGGGGTGGGACGGTACGGTATACCTTATATTAAATCGACCATACCTTATACCTTACCTTTACCTCCGGTATGGAGAAAATTTATACCTTTACCTACGGTATACCTTAGTTCGGTATACCTTAAGTACGGTATGAAGAATATACAAAACCTTTACCGTACCTTTATTTCGGTATACCTTACCGAATTTCGGCATACCGTACTTTCACGGTATACCGCACTTTAACGGTATACCAAAATAATCGGTATTACCGAAATTGAAAAAATTCAATACGGTAAAAAATTGATAACTTATTTATTTAAAACATGTTTAGATAATGAATAATATTTAACAAATATAATAATGACATAATAATTAAAATATATCACAAATAAACAAAAAGTAATACATTTATTATTAATGATATCAATGTAAAGTTATATGAGACTTATAAGTTAGATGTAATCTAAGTTATAATATAATATCAATATTAATTATAACTATGCTATTATATACATAGATGTTACACGTTAGATGTATAATTTAATATAGAACAATAATCTTAGTTATATAATATAGAATATTATATTATAACTGTGTTATGATATAAATATAAATAATTCATTTATATTAAATTATATAACTTACATACTATATTATATTTTATTCACTTTTATATCATTTGATGATATTTATATTTGCATACTTGTATGCATTCATGTAATATATAGTAAATTATATACTAGATGTTATAAGTTACATATAATTTATATGTTAGACGTAATATTATTTATAATATAATACTAATATTATAACTATGCTATTATATATGTAACTAATATAAGTTAGATGTATAGTCTATTGTAAAACAATAATTTTAGTTATATATTACAACTATACTATAATATCAAAATAAACAATTTTATATTATTGTATTACTTATACTATATACTATATTTTATTTATTTATGTATCATTTGATGATATTTATAAATTCATATACAATTGTATATATTCACATAATATAGATTATATACATCATTTTATAAAATTTATAAATATTTTTCAAAATATAAACATAAAAATATATATTATATATTTTAAAACTATAAATTTTGATACGATATATACCGTGATTTTCGGTATACCAATATATACGGACAACTGCGGTATATCAGAATAAGGTATTGTACCTTATTACCGGTATATACCGAATATTAAGGTATACTAGAATAAGGTATGATACCGCATCACCGGTATATACAGTAATATTCGGTATATCAGTAATACGGTATCATACCGTGTTCCGGTATATACCTTTAATACGGTATTTATTGATTCTACCGATATATACCGCGGTATCGGTATACACCGGTATACCCCGGTATCTGGAAAATCCATACCTTTACCTTACCGTAAATTTTCGGTACGGTATCATACCTTACCAAAAAAATCGGTATACCTTAAATTCGGCATTTTCCGATATTTTACGGTACGGTATGGCCGGTATATCGAGTTTTCGGTATATTTTTTCAGCCCTAGTTGCTTCTGCATGAATCCCTTTTTCTAGAAACAAATATTAATGAAAGTGATGCTCATCACTACGAATTCCATATTTGCAAATTCACATATCTCTTAAACGAAAAATTTCACAAACTCGAGTTTATATAAACTAAGCCATAACTATTGTGTTTGTATAAAAAATGTCCTGTGTTCATTTTCCGATCCCCGGAATTATGTCGTGAATCGTATAGTTTATATTTTATTTTTGTAAATGACATGGCACAAAATCACGTTATTTTTTAAAATTGATGTTAGATAAATTGACCTTTAATGTGATTTGAATCAACTAATGTGGCACAAAATGATGTCGTTTTTTAAATGATATGGCACAAAACGATGTTGCTTTGTGTCATGTCATTTAAAACAATAAAATATGTATTATACGATGCCATCTGTTGAGCCACATCTTGATTCCGGAGACCAAAAAATGAACATGAGATATTTTTGATACAAACTTAATAGTTTAAGGTTTTTAAAAATATTTTTTATAATTTATATTTTTGATAAATCGAATATAATTTAGGCTTTAATATGATATTTACCGTTATTTTATTAGCCATGCTTAAAAGCAAATGTCAATATGCATGCATGGTACTATATTATGGGTGTAGAGATTATTTTATACATTTTCACATATATGTAATTATATATTTAAAAAAGGATAATGACAGATAAAGAAATTAAAAAAATAAAATAAAAAGAAAGGAAATGCCGAATAAACTTGTACTACCTTATTCGGTTATCTCACTCTTTACAGAAAATGGACTTTTTAAATTTGACATCAAATATTTTTCCTTTGTGTCTACGATGAGCTATTAATGTATTGTTAAATTTGACATCAAATATTTTCCTCTGAGTCTAGGACAAGCTATTAATGTTGACATCTTTTTGAAAATTGACTGCTTACTAAAATGTTTTCATAAGTCTTTCTAGACTTTTCCTATTTATAATTAATATAAGTCTTTGTGTACTTTTGTATACATATTAATATAAAGAATTTATACTTAAACTAATCTTAATTAATGATAATGTATCTTTAATTGAACAATTATTATCTAGTGGAAAACATTAAAAAAAAAACATAAATGAGGAGAATTAATGAGGCAACTTTTGGTATTAAATTTCAAAATGCTATTTAAAATATAAACAATCAAATGTTACAAAATGACTTATATCATATGACTAAGAAGTACTCCCTCCTATTCAATTTATAAGTCTTTCTAAGCTTGACACACAAATTAATAAAAAGAAAAATTACCCAAAATTACCTTAATTAATGATAATTATCCTTAATCATATAATCATTATTTTGTACGCGAAAAAAAGGAAAAACACTTCATCTTCTTGAGGCTTCTGCATAGTGTTTTTAATCACGAAAAAATGATTTTGAGGAAAGCTGAAAATTAACGAGGTGTTCAATAAATAGAGGTAATTTTGATTCTAAAAACTTAAACGACAATTAATTTGTAAATAAATAAAAAGTAAAAACGACTTACAAAATGAATAGAAGGGATATCAACTTTAGATTTTAAAAAAACTAAACGGCTGAGATAGGATAGGGTTAACATAGAAACCCTCTCTAAGAGAACTAAGAACCGATATCAACTTTTGATTTTAAAAAAACTAAACGGCTGAGATAATAGATGCACACGTTTTCATTATAATAAATCATAGAAATATAAAAAAAGATAGAAATGTAAATAAACATTTACTTAATAATTGTAACATGATTTTAGGAAGAAATTTGATGTTATGTTGCACGATTATTGTGATGTGTGGGAAAAATATTAGTATTATATATTTTTGAACTTGAATATAAATTTGATGTTGCACAGAGATGTGTTAGTTTTTGTATGGTTGAAATGTGTGGAAAAAATTTAAGTTTTTTTGTTGCACACATTATAGTGTTATTCTGTACGATTATTGTGATTTTTAAGGAAATTACAATTTATAACCTTATACAAAATTAACTTCAACCGTGCAACAACTAACACGTTTCTGTGCAACAACACATATTACATATTTCAGTGCAACTAGTAACCTTAACAAATGCAACAAGAATCTTTTATTTAAATTTATGAAATATACTAACACTCTTCCCACACATTACAGAATTCGTGCAAGTTAAAACTATCATGTGTGCAATATCATTTTGCACAAAGACCACCATCAAAATGAACAACACTAATTTATTTCACAGTTGAAAATAATCCAAATTGATAGATGATGGATTACATAATCCCTTAAAAGTCTCATGTTTCTTTAATTAAAAATAAGTAATTTTGACATATTTAACCTCTTATGCATAAATAAATAAATAAATAAAATACAACTTTAAATAAAAGATTAAAAAAAACCGTTAAAATTTGACATATTCTTTATAACCACTGAATTGTAAAATCACATGATCAAAATTAGTTCTCATTTCTCATGTTAATATTGGTTTATATATATATATATATAATAGAGAGAATTATCATATTATAATCAAAGTGCTAATTTTCTTTACCTCAAACATATTTCGAAATTCTATTTACAAATGTATATATATAGCGAATCATAAGTAATCATGAGGTCAAAGCACACATGGTCCATGGATGGCTAATAATTTTCTCATTAAGATTTAGGTTTAGCCAATTTGATTTAATGCGAATTACATATATAGTATTTTGCTGATGGTGATTGCCAATCTCGCAGTCGCATGCACTGGTATTAAGAAAAGTGATGATCATCAGTAGGTTCTATATATACTAGCCATACCAGTTATCAATGCATCCACTTATTTGAAAATTAGCTAAGGCAATCACTTATTTGAAAATTAGCTAAGGCAATGGCGAGCTCAGTTTCCGCGAACTACGACTTGCGCATCCGCTTCGCCTCCATCCCAGAGCCGCCAGCCTTCTCGAGCCTCGAGGAGAAGCTTCGCTATGTGTCCTCGGGGATCGAGAGGGCTGTTGAGCTGATGTGCTGGGTCCGGGACCATGACGAAAGCGGCGACGGCAGCTGTGCGGTGCTGGCTGGAGAAACGATCCTCTCGATGGAGAGGATCAAGTCGGTGTTGGGGCAGAGCATCCTAACTCACTCGGGGTATGACCAGCAGATGGATACACTGATCTCCAAGCTGTCTGATTTGAACGGGAAAGCCAACCAAATGGTGAAGAACGTACAGGAGGAAATTGAGACGGTGCACGAGCAAAAAAGGCGTCACTTTCATGGGCTGGCCCTTGGACTGCTGGTCACTCCAATTGCTATTGGAGTGGTGTTTAAGTATGTATTGTCAAAGGCCACCTCGGGGGCAAACGTGATGGAGGCTTTCTTTATGATCCTGGTGTCCACGGTTCTCACCAACCTCTTCTCGGCTGCATGGACTTGCTCGCAGGATAAGAGAAAGAAGCTTCTGCCCAAGCTGGAGGAGAAAGGGAAATTTGCTGCATGGATTGAGAGGGCCACCAATTTGCTCGTCGGTGATGTCATTAAGTTCATCGTCCCGCACATCCCGCCACCGAGTGCTCCCTCCACTCCGAAGGATGCCAGCAGCGTCAACTGAATGCTGGAGCTACATTATTATTATTATATATATGCTTACCGTTAGTGATGCTAGTGATATAGTAATTAGTATGTTGAATGAAAGCAAGCATGCTTGCTAGTGTGTGTAAGTGATGTGAATACGTTTGTTTATCTATTATGTTATTAACGGGGTGAGACAGACCCTTAGTTTTCTTATGTTTACTATGCTTTTTCGTATATAATCCTTTTCTGTGTATAATCCAATTCACTCAATCAGTCGTCTTCTTCGCCGCCGGGGGAATTCCGTTGAAATAGAAATTTTCCGCGAGTGTTAAGCGTCTCGTTTTATGCTGCCTTATTCGTGATTTCCTATAGCGCCATAATTTTTTAGGTTACTGAATTCGATCAGCTTTATACGCTTTGTATTTCGATTTTAATTAACTGCTAAAATCGGCATGACATTTTTTGAACTCAGAATTGTTGAGATTGATCATCATATTACTTTGTAAGGTTGCAGAGAAAGATTCCCGGAAACAACCTTACAAATGTTGCAGAGAGAGATTCCCGGAAACATCATTGTTCGAGATCACACCCTCTACGCCTTGAAGGAAGGATGCGTCAAGTTTGAGCGCAACAAGCTAACTGGACGCAAGTGGATTCATGTTGATCCCAAGGAAGGTCACGAGCTGCATCCAGTCTATGCAAACATGGGCGACGCGGCTGCTGCTGAGATGAAGACCGCAGCTTACAAACTGGGCCGCCTATCTTCACTGGGGCGGGTCGCAGGTTTGCTCTCTCTCTCTCTCTCTCTCACTGAGACACACGCTCGCACGCAGTCAGTCTTCTTCTTCATCTCGACGCCGGTGGAATTCCGGTGGACTATAAATTTTCCAGGAGTGTGAAGCGTATCGCTTTATGCTGTGCTTTCGTATAAGGTGTTTGATGAAATGTCTGAACCACTTATTTCAAAGACAATTATCACCCTCTTTTTCACATTGTAGTTTCTCAGAATTAGGAATGGAGATTGACATCCCACGCCCCCAAATTTATGCGATATTTCTGCAAATTTGAACTTTAGCACCATAATTTTTTAGGTTACCGGCATCGGCTGTATTCTTCAGCTTTATACTCTTTGTATTTCGATTTTCAGCTTTCTGATTCTGTTAAGTGCTAAAATCGGTGTGATAATTTTTAATTCAGAATTATTGACATTGATCATCATGTTATCCTGAATCAGATTTATCTACTGCTGCGTATTAAGCAAACATCATGAATTCCGTTGCATCTCTGTACAGAAGATTAAGCATTAGGGATCTGATCTCCAACACGCCTGTTTACAGTTCAGCTACTGGTATGAACTTTATCCCCCTTTTTATGCAAAAATAGTGGAGTTGCAATTGTCTTGGAACATAAATTATAATGTAGTTGCAATTGTCTTGGAACATAAATTATAATGTACATATTTTGAGATTATAGATGTATCCGGAGAGGGATTGAGTTTGGTGTTGAGGCGATGGGCTAGCAAGAAAACGGCAGGATCCACGAAAAATGGTCGCGACTCGTTGCCCAAGAATCTCGGGGTCAAGAAATTTGGTGGAGAGGTGAGAGCATTAATATTGAATCTTGCACTTGAAACTTGAGAATTTTCATTTCTATTGATGTGATGTTGTTGTGTGGCGAATGTTGCAGAGAGTGATTCCCGGAAACATCATTGTTCGTCAAAGGGGTACGCGTTTCCATCCAGGGAACTATGTTGGCATGGGTCGAGATCACACCCTCTACGCCTTGAAGGAAGGACGCATCAAGTTTGAGCGCAACAAGCTAACTGGACGCAAGTGGATTCATGTTGAGCCCAAGGAAGGTCACGAGCTGCATCCAGTATATGCAAACATGGGTGACCCGGCTGCTGTTGAGATGAAGACAGCAGCTTAACTCAGGTTTGTAGTCACATGGTAATGCAAGCTTTTCATCCTGTTTGGTGAAATAGGTTGCTAGACATGTTGAAAGCTAAAAACAAGTTTTTGTGTTTTGATTGCTTAGATGTAAAATGTTGTTAATAGGTTGTTAGTATTATCTCAGTCGAAAATACATTTTTCAATAGTGAGATTGATCTTTTGTTTGTTATCATGTTTCAATGCTGTCTCATTTCATTGTGGGTTCCATAACTATATCAAGGGAAAATTTTTATAAGCATAATTCAGTTTCATTCATTATGTTATGTACAAGGAAAATTTGGTAGTGGTATACATGTTGCTATTGAACTAGTAACTAACCATAATGTACAAAAACAAATGATGAAATTCTGTTGCTTAATAATGCTCTTAATGATTTTCCAAGTCATTTGTTACTTGAGAAACAGACATCATATCTGATTGATCGTCATATTCAGAATCAAATCGCCTTCGTCTCTCCACCGCCTCCCTCACTCTCGTGTGAAACTCTTCATCCGAGCCTCCCAACATGTACCGCAGCTTGAAATTAACCCGGTTTTCCACCATAATCCTGTGCCTAGGGATTATTCGCTCTTCAAGCTAATATCTGAAAAACCTGTTGTACCCTCAATAATCAGCAATTGAAACTCATCCTCAATGTTAGTGTGTGTGTGAGATGATGCATAAGCATATATACCTTGGAAACTCAATGAGATCCTTCAAAGGTCGTATCATCGTCCTTCTCAAGTAACGGTACTTGGGGCAAAGGACATCAATGTTGTAGCGCAGAAGCATGGGGAAATCCGCGATCATCTGCCCCAACACCGGTAGCCTTATCCCAAGAAACAAGACATTGTGATCTAGTTTATGCTGCACCCAACGAGCTCCGGCCCTAGGGCCACCACCTTCCCAATGTCGTGTTGAGAAACCCCGCCCTTGTCAAGAGGAAAATCACCTGCCACAACCCAAAAAACGCCCCTCTCGTCAGCATTCGCCCGTTTATTCATATAAAAAGTAGACAAACATAGGTTCGTAGTTGAGTACATACCACAGACCGTATCTTCTTGTAGAGACTATATGTCATGAGAGAGGGGAATCTGGTAAGCATGCTTCCAACCAATTGCATCTTGCTGAATGCCTATATCCAGTAAATAGTTTGAACCTAAAACGAACAGAGTGAAATTAGTCGCAGCAGCATAGAGTCATCCTCTAGCAACCATACTACACGAGATTAATATGCGCTGATCACAATATCAAGACTCGCGACAACCCTTTTGGAGGTCCGGGATTTGAAAGCTCGTATATTGCTAACGTAGCAAAGGCAACAAGGCATACCTTTGGTGCAATGGTGCTCTCCAAATCAATGCAAATATGATTGGCTTGAAGGTGAGTATTCTTCTCATGCCATCTTTGGAGATCCCAAGGTAATAAAAATACTTAACGAGAGGCTCCATCTATGCTCGATGCTACACGCCATCAGTTGCGTTTTGTGGGCTAATAATCTTCCCAAATCTTCATTGCTGAGGCCAAGCTCCTTCAGATATGATACCTATATATAGATTGCAATAAACTCAGTTTGTAAGTAAATACAAACAGATTCTTGAACATGGTAACCTAAAAACCTTGCAGTGTTAACATTAACTCTCAAACCAAAACAAGAGTCGATACAAGATACTACCGATTAAATTTCTCTTGAGGGAGAGTTTACCATTCATGATTAACAATATACATTATCCTCGTCACATGGATTCTTCCAATCCTAGCCCTTTCAAGAGGATACGAATCAAGTAAATTACCCAGAATTTCAAAAAAAGTCAAGAGTCGACACGGGGCATTACTGATGAAATTTCTTATAATTGTATGAGTAACTACAGCAAGATTAGTAGCAAAACAATATATTGCCTCATAATGCAAAAAACTTTGCGTAGTTAGTAAGGTACCTTCTGGTT
Source organism: Salvia miltiorrhiza (assembly GCF_028751815.1). Taxonomy (NCBI): domain Eukaryota; kingdom Viridiplantae; phylum Streptophyta; class Magnoliopsida; order Lamiales; family Lamiaceae; genus Salvia; species Salvia miltiorrhiza. The sequence goes on from NC_080387.1 coordinate 68,654,214, forward strand.
CATCTCCTCCATAGAGTAGTAACGGATCACCTTTGGACAGTCATAAAGCATGGTTCCGAAATCATTCTTATCCATCCCCATACTCAGATAGAAGTCAGCGTGTTTCCTAAGCTCGTCCAGGCTAAAAGTCAGTATCTCTGGACACCGGCTAACTACGTACCCCATCCAGTCCTTCCTCACTCCATTGTCCTCCAAATACTTCACAATTCTCGTCAAACTCTTCCATGCTGCGTTCCAGCACGTTCCCACCAGCCCGAGTCAACGTGACTCCTATGTACCTCCCGTTCACATGGTTCGTCTTCAACCATTCTGCCACACACCTTATGTGATCAAGATTCCCTTTTGATGCACTTATAAGCTTCTCAATTTGCGGGTATGATAGAGAGTTGTGTTTCAACCACCTACCATCCATGAATATTTAGATATTGAGATTTCATAAAATCATAGTGTTTTGAAAACTCAATCCTTTTTCTTGAATGAGACATCCATTATACAACATCACTTCAACCAAGATGATAAACTAGTTAAAACATGCACCTTAATGCATGATATACTAATCAATTACATCTTGTGCAGATGATGATTCCCAATATACTGCAATTGCACTTGTCTCCTCCTAAGGTTATGAGTAGAAGCTTCCTTCATTGCATAAGATTGAGATTTAACCACTTGAGTCACATCAGCTCGAGCATCATTCTCCTATTGTTCAAAAAACAAATATTAGTCCTTGCCATAAATAACTAAAAATGCAGATTGATGGATCCATGATTTACACGATGATCCGACGCATGATATAACTTGATTGCATTCTCGTCCCGACATATTGCAATATAATCTCTAGGAATTGCCCACGCCTGTCTCTGCGCCGCACACACCTGCTACATCACAATGAGATTTGAGGAAATGTACAAATTATTATGATTTGTTAGCAGCAAATTGAGTAAAAGAAGTTACATTTGGAGAAAAGATTAGTTCAACTCGATCAACTTACGTAGAGGAGAAAGCAAGATTAGAAATTAGGAATTTAAATACCTAGAGCAAACAAATGGAATACCAACCTTTTGCAATGCCCTGAAAGCACCAAACCTTAGCACAGGCTTGGGAGAAACACAACAAAATTGTTGTATAACATACAGTGCAGGTTTAATCTCGCTAAAACTGATGTCTCTCAACTCTTGCAGTGACCGAAATCCTTCTATTGCAACCCTTTCATCTTCATGATAGATACAAGACTTGAGGAATTCCAAGTAACTTGGATGATACACCACACTGACATGCCTAGCTCGGGAAATCTACACATCTCAATCGATATCATATCAGCACTAAAAACAATCACCCCTCCCTTCAACATGACCAGATATGATCATTATACTAGCAACAATAACAATACCTGTCTTATGAGGCGAGCCAGGAAGCATGGGCTCAGAGGAGAAGAAAAATAACGAGCAAACCCAATATCGTTAATCGACTCTGTATAAATGCTAACCAACGTTTCACCTTCCAACACATTGTCCCCTGCTATCCGCAACTGCAAGCTCTTACAACATGTAAATCCAAGTGAATCGAGCCAGTGCCCTCATAAAAGAAATATAACTCTACTAGAAGAACCAACTATATAAAGGTAGGATATTAAGTCTATACATGCACCATTTAACATCTTACCATAAAAGTTGGATAAAAGGTATGGTACTCCACAAACGCTGGAGCACGAAACACTTTTCTAAGGTTTCTGATCATGATTCTGTAGCGCGTCATTGGATCTCTCTGTCAAGAATATAAGTATAAAAGTATAAATACTTCAACTAGTTGTACAACTTTTGCAATTCCTCAAACGTGTAATAATACCTTTATCAGATTAATAGCACACACAAGGGCAGCACTTTGAACAATATGATTTTTGTCCCCAAAAGCATCGCTGAGGCATTTCGCAATTTGGGTTGCAGTTGAAGATGTGCCAATAGTGATCCGACAAAGTAAACGGATAGCATTTGCTCGATAAATAACAGTGCGGCTGTTGGTGTCTTTGAGTATGGAGCTAGTGACCAATTCAACCTTTAAAGCGAAAAATAAAACCTAAATCCTAGCTAGATTGGAGAAGAACAAGTAGAAGCAACTAAAAGACCAGGAATTATGTACCTCATCTGCAACAGGGCAGAGCTCCTTTGCTATTAGGTAGAACATTCTTCTCAAATGAATATCTTGAAATCGATATAACTTTATAACAGAAGAAAGTACTACTGCAGCTTCAGTCTACAAAACGGGATTAGGATGTCAATACAATGAAGAATAGGAATATGCACGTAATCATCTTACTAGTTACACTAATAAAAGCAAATGGTATCCTAACACATATATATTTGAATTTAAGGGTTACCACTTTCTACACCAGTATGTGGAAACCTCAACTAAATTGGAAAATCATATGTTGATCAAAAATTTTGAAATCTTTTTCTTCATATGTTGATGACTTTTTTGAAATGTTTTACTTGGAAAACTGAAAAGATTAAACAGTTTCGTGAGTGCAAAGCTGAAAATTCAAAGACAGAAATATCCTTACACTATTCATAAACACAAAAAAAAAAGGATTTACACGAAACATTTAACGCATTCAAGTCACAGATAATTCTCAGATATCATGAATCGCAAAATGCCTAATGGAAAACAGGAAATACTTCGAATAAAAAAGTTGAGAGAGAGAGAGAGTGACCTTCGTGAATGTTTCACCCTGATTGAGAAGATATAGAAGCTTTTGATGATCTAAAGCATACAGAAACCAAAATAATTATATAATTTTAACTAAAAACTGTTGGAAATTAATTTTAGAGCTGCAGAAATAAAAAAGAGTACCGGCAAACATCTTGCTTTATCCAAATGAGGATCACCAAAACTCCTAACTTCCGTTAAAACAGCACGCTTCTCAATCGCCACAAACCAAGAGCAATTTGCTGAAACTTTAACAAATTCAACATTTAATACCTCCTTCCATTTCCAAATGAAACTAATTAATCGGAAAGCAATACAACTCTTCCACCTTTTTTACGACGACGATCGTCGCCTCTCTTCTTAATCAGCCGCAGCATTGTCTTAAATTTGTTTGGTTTGTATGCTGCGAAAACACCATTTTTAAATGGCTTGAAGCTGGTGAAATACTCAATCTATTATATAATAGGATTAAGCCTTAACCTATGTGGCATATCTAAAATCTCACCATTTCAAAATTTACCATATATAATCTTCATCATTTATTAATTAATTAACTATTACATTCTATATAAAGATTCATTAATCATAATAAATATAATTAATAATATATATATATATATAATATTAACATTACATATAATCTAAATTAATAAATTTTATTATTTATTTTTTCAATATAAAAATTAGATTTACATGTCTGATAAGAAAAAAATTATATATAATCTATATACGATAAATTATTTTAATTGAATGTTAGTGATTAGATGTATATTTGTTATTAATTTTATATTTCTCAATAGCGTACATATTATATGTATATGTTGCAATATATTATATTGTATATATATATATATATATATATATATATAATATTTATATTCTTAATTTTCAATAAAATTAATTTTGAATTAAGTTTGAATTGAGACATGCACGTATATGTAAATTATAAACGGGTCCGGTCATTGATTTACATGTTTGCATAATAAGGCACAAATTCTATAAACTGATTACTTTAAAACAAAATCTTATTATATGTCTATCAAAATAATTAAAATTTTATTTTTATTTTTTATAAAATAAATCCATACATTTTATTTATATAGGAAAGAAAAATATATTTTTCATTTCTGCAAACTTTATTTGCTTCTGTGTGTCCATTACTACAACAACAACAACAACAACAACAACAACAACAACAACAACAACAACAACAATAATAATAATAATAATAATAATAATAATAATAATAATAATAATAATATCTATTCTATAATACGATTAGGCCTTAGCCTACGTGGTAGGCCTCAAATTCTTTCTTTTCAATCTCAATCTGCAACGTGGCATTTGAGAATCCAATTTATATATTCTCATTCTCACTTTTAAAACAAAAGTCAGGCCTCCCTCTTCCTCACGCCTCCATTTTCCTCACCCCATCGCCGCCGTCCCTGAATCAGGTCGGCGTCGTCTCCCCCTTCATTGTCTCTCTCTTCTCTCAATCCTTTTCTCTCTCTAAAGTCGATTGCACACTCAAATTGAGCCCTAATTCCCCCCTTAAACTGCCCGCCTCTCTCTCCCTCTAAATTCAGGCGTCGCCGCCGTCCTAAGGGCGGCGTTACTCCGCCTCATCTCTAACTCCCTCTTCCATTCCTTAATTAGTTCGATTCTGATTCCACTTCTTAAACCCATGAGAATTCTCCATTCGAAGCAATTAATACAAGAGCCCTAAGATTTCTTTTTCCTATAACCCATTGTCGTTCCTTCTTCTAAACTCCGACAAAATAGTCGCCGCTGAGCTTGCGGTTCGTCCGCTGCCGAGTCACCGCTGAGTTGAGCTGCCAGAGCAGAGATGCCAGAGCCAGAGCTAGCCAGAGCCAGAGCTAACCAGAGCAGAGATGCCAGAGCAAAGCTTCCAGAGCAGAGCTGCCAGAGCAGAGCTGCCAGAGCAGAGCTTCCAGAGCAAAGCTGCCAGAGCCAGAGCTAACCAGAGCAGAGCTTCCAGAGGGCCAGAGCCAAGTTGCCAGAGCAGAGATGCCAGAGCTAAGTCATTAAAGTCAGAGCCAGAGCCAAGTCGCCAGATCCAGAGTCAGAGCTAAGTCGTTAGAGTCAGAGCCAGAGCCAAATCGCCAGATCCAGAGTCAGAGCTAAGCTATTGGAGCCAGAGCGCGGAGCCACACGTCAGAGACAATTCGCCAGAAGGCGGAGCTATTTAGCAGAGCGGAGCCAAAGAGTAAAAGTCTGCCCCAAGGAAGGAAATCCAGAGCTACTAGACAGAGCGGGATGATGAGGACAGAATCTAGCTCTGTAATTAGGGGACAACGACCTGACAAGTTATAATCTAATAATAGCCTTAATTAGTTTAATGGCGAGCATGCGGAATAGATGACCAAACGAATTTACTACTTTACCCCGACTGTAATGCCTATAAATACCTACGATGATGAAATAAAGCACACGCACTCTCTTTTACTGTTTTAAGATCTCTTCTCTTTCCTTTCTCTCTAGAGTTTGAACTAATAAAATTACATATATAAATAAAATATCTAAATTGTTTTATGTTTGTTAGATAGTTGACAATTGGAGTCATGGTTGAATATAATTTCATATTTGATGATGCTCTCTCAAACTCTAGATGAGATGATGCTCAAAACTCCGGACGAGATGATGCTCTTTCAAGTTTTAGACGAGATGATTCTCTTTCAAGTTTCAGACAAGATAATGCTCAGAAGTTAGAGATGATCTGTCAAGTTTGCGACGAGATGATGCCCACAACTTGGTTGGTCTTAAAACTCCAAATGATACGATGTTCGATAAATCAATTATGGTCTTTTAAATATCAGGCGAGATTATTTTCATAATTAGTTATGATTTTAGAAGTTCGGAATTATATGATACTCACAATTCAATTATGATTTTTCAAACTCCATATAAAATTATGGTCAAAAGGCAAAATAAAAAAAAATTTGAACAAAATTAATAAATCTTGTAACAACAAATGCAACAAATCAATCCGCCATCATACCTATGTCAAATTTATATGTATTTCTACTCTTTTTTTTTTCTTATGCGTTAACTTTTTATAAAATTTCATATGAAAACTAATGGATATTTTTATGATCTCAACAAAATTAATAATTTAATTGCTAAAAGTTGTTGAGATTAATATAATTTAAAATGTATTACTAATTTAATTTAATTTAATTAATTATATAAATAATTTACATAAAAAATTATTTTATATAATTATCATAAGAATAACATAAAATATATAAATTACAAAAAATATGTACCCGTCGAATTTCGACGGGTAATACACTAGTATCGTTTTAATTAATTATCTTTATTTATATATTTGCATATATTCTCACTCACGCACGCCTCATATCAACGGAATGATATTCTTTTATATGCAGGGATTATTAGTGACATAATCAAATATGTAGATTATGGTGTGTTAACAGTGGCGGATTCAAGGGGCTGGGGGCTGAAGCCCCCTCCCAATTTTTGAGTTAAAAAAATTTAATATAGATATATATTTTATATTATATATCTATATATATATATATGTATATGTATATGTGTATATAAATAAGAAATATAAGAAAAAATACAATACATTATTTATATGTATCCAACTATCCATATTAATTACTCCATTAGTACATTGATTTGTTATATTTATGTTATTTTTATCTTATTTAATTTTTAATGTTGAATTTGAATCCATTCTTAAGTTAAAAGTAAAATTACTAATTATTAACAATGAAAGTTAGTTTATTTGTTTAGAAAATGAAATATATTTTTTAAAAGAATGCATAAATTGAATTGCAAACAATTATCTATTATATTAAGTTATTGTTAAAAAAATACATGAAAATAAAGTGTACGGAATGCTAACCTCAAAAAAGATAGGGTCACTTGGTAAATTAAAAAAGTAATCGTTACTTCGATTTAATTTTGATATATACTAGGCATGAATTATAAAATGTTACGATGATAATTTCACTTTAGATTTGTGGCACGTCCAAAAATATTCGACATAATTCTTTTTTCCTCTATGGCAATATTTCTCAATAAACAAATCGTCAAATCTTGAAAAATTCGTGTCGTTATATTTTTTTCACTCATTGAAAATTTTGAATGATGTCTATTTTGAATCATTTTTTTCTTTTCTTATACGGCTCAATTCCAATAGGTTTAAGACATCATCGAATACTATGTAGACGTTTATTTTGCATGATTAATAAAATGCATTGTATTATTGAATATTTTTATTTTTAAGAGTATAATTTTTTTCATTTCATTTTTTCAATGAGATATGATTCAAGTAAAATTAGCTCAAAAATGATATAAATAATTAAAAATTTAGAAATATCCCAAATTTTAATCCATCAAAATAAACAATAAGTTATCCTTATTATTTTTATGTAGCAAAACTAAGTAAACACTCTATATAAATTGTCCTTGATTAGAAAAATGTAAATTTACATTAAATGCAATTTAGGCAACATTTTGTTTTAGAAACTTTTCCGACCAATGGTATTTTCAGAAATATCCGACTAATGATATGTTAATATATACAATGTTTGATGAATTGATATATGAAATCTTTCATCGTATATTTACGTAGACCTTTCATACGTTATAACATTAAACTAGTCGGTAACCCGTCGAATATCGACGGGAATAAATGAAAACATATAAATATTTGTAATTATTCAATACATTTTTTATTTGATGAATCTTTTTCATTAAAATAAAGCATTAAATAAATTTGTTTTAAAGTAAAAGATGTTAACTAAATACTATATTTTTACTAATTTTTAGTCAAACAATTCTCTCAACTCAGAAGCTAATTGTAAGAAACTAATTTTAGACACTTCCACCAATCCAATCTGATTATGGTGATTTTAAAAATTTTTGATGCTTAAAAGTCAACTTATGTCTCCCCCTCAAAAAAAAAAAAGAAAAAAAAAAGTAAGTTTCGAAGTTCCAAGCCAAACATGATAGAGTAAAAGATGAAATATATTCATCCTCATATAACACATTATTATAATGCGATTATATATAAAAGAAAAGAAAAACCTAAGAAACCCTTGAAAGCACAAAAGAAGCAGACTAAGGGCCGAGCCTTATTAAAATCTTTTTACGGAAAACCCGATAGGAAAAACCATAGAAGGAAAAAATAGTACTCGTCTAAAACGAAAACAAAAAGGAAAAGAAAGAGGAGCGGGAAGGTTAAAACCGATTTTCCACTCATGATTGATTTTTGCATGCTGAAGTTAGGCTTGTTTTCCACTACTTGAAAGTTTTTAATGCAAAATTATGACAACCACATATTTATTTCGTATTTTTGACTTGATGGCATTCAAACGAATAGCTTCATTATTCGTCGACATTTCCTATATTTAGAGTAAGTAAATAAATTATCAAATATTATGCTATTATTCACATGATTGGCAAGAAAATTATTTTGCAAAGGAAAAAGACAGACATTGAAAGAGGTAGTCAATTGATTAACAGAATTAAGTTTGATCACGTCTAAGAATTTGCATCATCAAATGCAAGTAAAGAACAACACTGATTCATAAAAATAATCATAATACGCAGCTCCTTCTTCCCGTCGAAATTCGACGGGAATTATTTTATGTCATTATTTATAATTATTTTTATTACTATAGCATGTGAAATAGTTTATATATAAATGATTTCTTTAATTAATTTGATGTGATCAAATTAAATTAGTAATACAATATTTGAAATAATATTAATCTTAATCACTTTTTTCAATTAAATGTAGGTTGTGCTAATAGAACTATATTTTTATATAAATATTCATTTGATGAAGTTTATAAAAAGTTGATGTGGGATTGAATATTTTAGAAGAAAAAAAAAATGTAAATTTGAAGTATGATATGATGTATGATTGATGTGTCACATTTATTGTTAATCGTATATCGATAATATTTACTCTCTCCATCCCTTAAACATTTTCCTTTTTTTTTGTTTTTTTCTATTTTGGTTCGTCCCCAAAATATCTTCCTAACCTATTTTTGAAAACAAATTCACTAATTATTATTCTTACAATTTCACTTTTTATGGGACCCATTCTCCACTTTCACTAACTATCACTCATACAATTTCACTTTTTGTGAGACTCATTCTTCACTTATCAAATGCATAACTAACTTTTATTAAAACACGTGTCATCCTCTGGTAGGAAGATGTTTGGAGGACGGATTGAGTATTATTAAGTTTGTTCAAATTCTTTAAATTCGACGGATAAGAAATAATTTAATTAAGCATATGTCATCTGAGTATCATCTCATATGGACCTAATAAGACCAGATAATCATATGAAGCTCTAAAAACCACATGCGACATTTGAACGTCAAAATTTTGAAAACCATATTCATTGGAGTTTGAAATACCACATCTGAATTTTGAGCATCATCTTGTATGGAGCTTGAAGATTATAACTTACTTGTAAGTATCATTTTGTCTAGAATTTGTGAAACTATAATTAAGTTATGAGAATAATCTCGTCTCAAACTTTAAACAACATCGTCAAATTTGAAATCATATTCAATCATATATATATATATATATATATATATATATATATATATATATATATATATATATATATATATATATATACAGTTAATTATTTAAGTAAATACATCTATATATAAATGTATTATATATATACATATTAATTTGTGAGTATGATGTGATAAACTTAAACTAATATTATATAATAAAATAAAATACAAATATAATTTTTTTTAGATATGGAAATTGATTAAAAATTTAGAAAAAAATAAGAATGAATGAAAATTGAAGAAAATTAAAATAGAGTGATTATACGATGTCACGTCGGATAAGATTTATTTTGCTATAATATATGTAGGATTTATAATTAAATAGATATGTTGGATTTATCTAATAGTTTTATACAATTATTTAATAATACAGACTTTATCTAATAATTTTATACGATTATTTAATAGTATAGAATTTATCTATAAATTTATATGATTATTTAATAATTTTTAAATGTAAAAATTGATTAGAAATGTATAAATAAATAAGAATGAATGAGAATTGAGGAAAACTAGAATGAAGTGATTATACGATGCCATGTAGGATATGATTTATTTTGCTATAATGTAAAAAATTGATTAGAAATATATAAATAAATAAGAATGAATGAGAATTGAGGAAAATTAGAATGAAGTGATTATACGGTACCACGTAGGATAAGATTTATTTTGCCAAGAAAATTATTTTGCAAAGGAAAAAGACAGACATTGAAAGAGGTAGTAAATTGATTAACAAAATTAAGTTTGATCACGTCTAAGAATTTGCATCATCAAATGCAAGTAAAGAACAACACTGATTCATAAAAATAATCATAATACGCAGCTCCTTCTTCCCAAAACCAATTCGATTGAATGAATATCATTACGTAGACTAATAAATAGATAATTTATATTATAGTAAGAACAATAGATTTTGCTGCCGCCAGAAATCAATGCATAAGAAATTAGATATAAAAATTTGTTGATGATAGGTTCGAAATTAGATAAATAAAAATTTAGATATATAGAAATTTATTGATTAAAAATTTAGAAAAAATAAAAATGAATGAGAATTGAGGAAAATAAGAATCGAGTGATTCTATTACGCCACGTAAGATAGAACTTATTTTACTTTTATATATTGTTGATGATAGGTTCGAAATTAGATAAATAAAAATTTAGATATATAGAAATTTATTGATTAAAAATTTAGAAAAAGTGAGAATTGAGGAAAATAAGAATCGAGTGATTCTATTACGCCACGTAGGATGGAGCTTATTTTACTTTTATATATTGTTGATGTTGATGATAGGTTCGAAATTAGATAAATAAAAATTTAGATATATAGAAATTTATTGATTAAAAATTTAGAAAAAATAAGAATGAATGAGAATTGAGGAAAATAAGAATCGAGTGATTCTATTACGCCACGTAGGATATAGCTTATTTTACTTTTATATATATATATATAGAAGATTATTATATAAAAAAATAGAATTGAATACTACTACTACTTTTTCTATCACTACTATTATTATTATACTATTATTATTACTAATAATAATAAAGATTTGATTAATTAACTTTCTTTTTTTCCTTTATTGAGGGAATAATTTGTTCTCGTTAAACAGACCCGGGCCCGGTTCATTGGCCGCATATAAAGACCGCTTTCTACAAACTGGGCCGCCTATCTTCACTGGGGCGGGTCGCAGGTTTGCTCTCTCTCTCTCTCTCTCTCTCTCACTGAGACACACGCTCGCACGCAGTCAGTCTTCTTCTTCATCTCACCGCCGGTGGAATTCCGGTGGACTATAAATTTTCCAGGAGTGTGAAGCGTCTCGCTTTATGCTGCCTTATGCTGTGCTTTCGTATAAGGTGTTTGATGAAATGTCTGAACCACTTATTTCAAAGACAATTGTCTCCCTCTTTTTCACATTGTAGTTTCTCAGAATTAGGAATGGAGATTGACATCCCACGCCCCCAAATTTATGCGATATTTCTGCAAATTTGTACTTTAGCACCATAATTTTTTAGGGTTACCGGCATCGGCTGTATTCTTCAGCTTTATACTCTTTGTATTTCGATTTTCAGCTTTCTGATTCTGTTAAGTGCTAAAATCGGTGTGATAATTTTTAATTCAGAATTATTGACATTGATCATCATGTTATCCTGAATCAGATTTATCTACTGCTGCGTATTAAGCAAACATCATGAATTCCGTTGCATCTCTGTACAGAAGATTAAGCATTAGGGATCTGATCTCCAACACGCCTGTTTACAGTTCAGCTACTGGTATGAACTTTATCCCCTTTTTTATGCAAAAATAGTGAAGTTGCAATTGTCTTGGAACATAAATTATAATGTAGTTGCAATTGTCTTGGAACATAAATTATAATGTACATATTTTGAGATTATAGATGTATCCGGGGAGGGATTGAGTTTGGTGTTGAGGCGATGGGCTAGCAAGAAAACGGCAGGATCCACGAAAAATGGTCGCGACTCGTTGCCCAAGAATCTCGGGGTCAAGAAATTTGGTGGAGAGGTGAGAGCATTGATATCGAATCTTGCACTTGAAACTTGAGAATTTTCATTTCTGTTGATGTGATGTTGTTGTGTGGCGAATGTTGCAGAGAGTGATTCCCGGAAACATCATTGTTCGTCAAAGGGGTACGCGTTTCCATCCAGGGAACTATGTTGGCATGGGTCGAGATCACACCCTCTACGCCTTGAAGGAAGGATGCGTCAAGTTTGAGCGCAACAAGCTAACTGGACGCAAGTGGATTCATGTTGAGCCCAAGGAAGGTCACGAACTGCATCCAGTCTATGCAAACATGGGCGACGCGGCTGCTGCTGAGATGAAGACAGCAGCTTAACTAAGGTTTGTAGTCACATGGTAATGCAAGCTTTTCATCCTGTTTGGTGAAATAAGTTGCTAGACATGTTGAAAGCTAAAAACAAGTTATTGTGTTTTGATTGCTTAGATGTAATATGTTGTCACTGACAGCAGCACTGAATTGAGTTATGCTTCATAGGGTGTTAGTACAGTCCCAGTTGAAATAATACATTTGCAATAGTGAGATTGATCTTTTGTTTGCTATCATGTTTCTATGCTGTATTATTTTATTCCATTTCATTGTGGGTTTTCATAACTAATATCAAGGGAAATTTTTTATAAGCATAATTCAATTTCATTCATTATGTTATGCACAAGGAAAATTTCGTAGTGCTATACATGTTATTGAACTAGTAACTAACCATAATGTACAAAAACAAATGAAGAAATTCTGTTTGCTAATAATGCTCTGAATCATTTTCCAAGTCATTTGGTAATTGAGAAACAGACTTCATATCTGGTTGATCATCATATTCAGAATCTGATGCTTCTTCTTCACCTATAACAGCACCAGATTCAAATCGCCTTCGTCTCTCGACCGCCTCCCTCACTCTCGTGTGAAAATCTTCATCCGAGCCTCCCAACATGTACCGTAGCTTAAAATTAACCCGGTTTTCCACCATAATCCTGTGCCTAGGGATAATTCGCTCTTCAAGCGAATAGCTGAAAAACCTGTTGTACCCTCAATAATCAGCCATTGAAACTCATCCTCAGTGTTAGTGTGTGTGTGAGATGATGCATAAGTATATATACCTTGGAAACTCAATGAGATCCTTCAAAGGTCGTATCATCGTCCTTCTCAAGTAACGGTACTTGGGGCGAAGGACATCAATGTTGTAGCGGAGCAGCATGGGGAAATCCGCGATCATCTGCCCCAACACCGGTAGCCTTATCCCAAGAGAAAAGAAGTACTTCACATTGTGATCTAGTTTATGCACTATGCTGCACCCAACGAGCTCCGGTGCTTGGGCTACCACCTTCCCAATGTCCTGTTGAGAAACCCCCGCCCTTGTCAAGAGGAAGATCACCTGCCACAACCCAAAAAACGCCCCTCTCGTCACCATTTGCCTGTTTATTCATGTAAAAAGTAGACGAACATAGGCTCCTAGTTGAGTACATACCATAGGCCGTATCTTCTTGTAGAGACTATATGTCATGAGAGAGGGAAATCTGGTAAGCATGCTTCCAATTGCATCTTGCTGAACGCCTATATCCAGTAAAAACTGAACCTAAAACGAACAGGGTGAAATTAGTCGCAGCAGCATAGAGTCGTCCTCTAGCAACCATACTACACGAGAATACACGCTGATCACAATATCAAGACTCATGATAACCCATTTAGAGGTAAGGGATTTGAAAGCTCGTGCGTTGCTAAAGTAGTGAAGCAACAACAAGGCATACCTTTGGTGCAATGGTGCTTTCCAAATCAATGCAAAATATGATTGGCTTGAAGGTGAGGATTCTTCTCATGCCATCTTTCGGGATCCCAAGGTAATAAAAATACTTAACGAGAGGCTTCCATCTATCCTCGATACTACACGCCATCAGTTGCGGTTTGTGGGCTAATAATCTTCCCAAATCTTCATTGCTGAGCCCAAACTCCTTCAGATATGATACCTATAGATAGATTGCAATAAACGCAGTTTGTATGTAAATACAAACAGATTCTTGAACATGGTAACCTAAAACAAGAGTTAACATCAACTCTTCAAACCAAAACAAAAGTCGATACAAGACATTACTGATTAAATTTCTCTTCAGGGAGCGTTTACCATTCATGATTAACAATATACATTATCCTCGTCACATGGATTCCTCCAATCCTAGCCCTTTCAAGAGGATATAAATCAAGTAAATTACCCCTTTAGAAAAAGTCAAGGACCTTGGGATATCTTTATAACTACTACATGTAAATGTGGAAATAACTACTACAAGATTAGTAGCAATCGATATATTGCCTCATATTGCAAAAGACTCAAGTAGTTAGTACCTTCTAGTTCATCTCCTACATAACATACTAAAAATCATATTTATCCATACTCATATGTTCTATGTCTTTACACTTAACACCAATAACAAGAGTCCACACGGGGCATTACTGATGAAATTTCTCATAATTGTATGAATAACTACTGCAAGAGCAGTAGCAAAACAATAATATTGCCTCATAATGCAAAAAACTCTGGGTAGTTAGTAAGGTACCTTCTGGTTCATCTCCTCCATAGAGAAGTAACCGATCACCTTTGGACAGTCGTAAAGCATGGTTCCGAAATCATTCTTATTCATCCCCATATTCAAATAGAACTCAGCGCGTTTCCTAAGCTCGTCCATGCTAAAAGCCAGTATCTCAGGACACCGGCTAACTACATACCCCATCCAGTCCTTCCTCACTCCATTGTCCTCCAAATACTTAACAAGCTCGTCAAACTCTTCCATGCTGCGTTCCAACACGTTCCCACCAGCCCGAGTCAACGTGACTCCTATGTACCTCCCATTCACATGGATCGTCTTCAACCATTCTGCCACACACCTTAAGTGATCAAGATTCCCTTTTGATGCACTTATAAGCTTCCCAATTTGCGGGTATGATAGAGAGTTGTGCTTCAACCACCTACCATGAAATATTTAGATATTGAGATTTCATAAGATCATAGTGTTTTGAAAACTTAATCTTTTTTCTTGAATGAGACATCCATTACACAACATCACTTCAACCAAGATGGTAAGTTAGTTAAAACATGAACCAAAATTACTCAAACACACTAACTACACTAGTTAAAACAAGCACCTTATGAGCGGCACGACTCTACATTCTTGAATGAAGAACTCTGCACGAATATTATACGACGACCGTGAAAACTCAGGCAATTCCTTCATGGAAACCGCCTTAATCATCACATAATCGATGAACTCAGGTATAGTCGAAACCAAATTCTCACAATAAGTGATCCCAAATTTGCCCCTTTTCATAGCCTCCTTGAAAATCTGGGCAGTCACCTTCCTCCTTATCTCGAGCGCTCTCACGAGCATTTCATCATCCACCTCATCGGCATCGCCGGGTTTCCCCTTTCTGAAAACGCTCTGCACGAGCGAAGTATTAGGGTTCGCGTAGATTGATCCGGGAAATTGAGGAGTCCTCTTGCCCAGCAGCGAAATCTCGAGCAATTTCTCCTTGTCTTGCTTGAGCAGCGGGAGGTGCGTTTCGTGAATTTCTTCGTCTGGGGTTTGGGGGGAGAGGTGTTGGAGGAGGAGGGCGGCGGAGCGGGCGTTGTGGGTGCGGCGAGTGTGGGTTTCGCTGGTGGATGCGGCGTCGTTGTCGTGGGGTGGGAGGGCCTGGTGGCGGCGGGAGGAGGAGGAGGAGATGGGGAGGGTGATGTGGCGCTTGGAGGAGGTGGGTGGTGGGAGGGAATTGCGGCGGTCTTGGAGGTGGAGGAGGGCGGAGAGGTGGTGGTGGTGCGGTGGCGACACCAGCATTTTTGCAGTGTGGATAGAGCGGGACTGATACTGGCTAATGTCGTTTTGGTTCAGACATAAACTTGACTACATTTTGTTCGCTGTTAACAGATAAAACTACTCACGTTTTAATAAGTGCATATGTAAAATACAAATTTTTATATAAATTATAGATATATCATATGATGCTCAATGTTAAATGAGGACACACAAAAGTCTAATGATTTGTTTCGATAAATGACCTTTTATCTCTTCGCTTAAAATTATGTAAATTTTTACATATTTTTATAAAAGTAAATATTTTTCATATACAATTTAATAAAGTGGGTATATTTATTTTCATCCTTTGTGTAATCCTAAAATAATAAGTTAATGAATTTCCTTGTTTTGTAATTTCTCTAGTTTGGGAAAAATTCCCTCTATTTATTACTCGCTTCGTTTCTCCAAATAACTTTCTATTTTTCCTTTCTGAATCGTCCCCTAAATAATTTTCTATTCATTTTGGAAAACAATCCATCACTAATAATAATTCATTTAATTTTACTTTCACCGCTCCCAATATATATATATATATATATATATATGTTAATTATTATAACACATTTTCATCACTTTTAATATTATAATATTTTTTCACCACTTCTAATATACTCAACAATTTTATCTTAAAACCAGTGCTCCTCATTCCTAAAAAGTTAGACGGAGGAAGTATTTCACTTTTTTTTGTTGGAAGCGAAAGAGTGGGATCGATAAAACATCGTCCGTGGATAGAGAAAAACCAATCCTTTCAAAAGAATTCACTTTCTACTTGAAGAATGACAAATATCATTTCAAATTCATAAAATTGCTATAAGGTCATGGCATTGCAAATTTGCAATGAAACGCTAAAATATACAACTAATAATTGGAAATCGACATGTCTAGCTTTCTTTTTGGGTAAAGTATGACAAATATGATAGATAGTACATTTATAATTAGATATCAATTATAGTCTTACTACAATATGATTTTGTTTTTTGGTGTTGGATATTACACAACGTGCATGATATTGGATAATTGGAGTTTTCTAATTTTGCTCCATAATTGTCAGCTTAGTGTAGTATATAAGCATCAACGTAACAACTAATGTTGCACGTCCTATTTAATTTATAATACAAGAGAAATGGTATAATAACGAAAAATATGTGAAAATAGTAAACAACAAAAAATATTTAAAGATCATTTATTCCAAATTGGTCCTATGGTCTAGTGGTTAGGACATTGGACTCTGAATCCAGTAACCCGAGTTCAAATCTCGGTAGGACCTTTTTTTATAACATCTCATATTATTTTCATTTAATAATGAAACAACATTTTTGTTTTTGAAACGAATAAATAATAACTGAAACGATATTACTCAAACTGATAGAAAATGTTAGTCCTTTTGCTTTTGCAGCATAAGAATCAACTTCTAACTTACAAAAAAAAATTATTCTCCCATTTCCCTCGTCGATGTGAAATGAAAGAAAATTACAATCCCCTTTTATCTATATAAGTTTTTAAATGCTCACTACGAGTAGCACTGCATTATAATCTAAGCTGTGAGCGTGTTTCCTCAAAATATATTCACTTTGCTTACGAAAATTTCAAATACGTGAGTTTTGTGTGAGATATTTTTTTGCTGTGAGACGAATCAAGATTCAAATCCATATCTAAATTCATTTTTGGTTACATATTGTTATTATAAATACCAACTCGATTACAAATATATGCTGTTAAAACATAAATTTAGATGCGGATGTTGAGCATCTGGCAATGAAATAATCTTGCACAAGTTATATGATTTCGATACATCTGCCAAAAACATCTAGAAGCATCCCAACCAACATCTCATTCAAGATCCCCTAAAACACACGAGAAATAAACAATCACAATAATCTCGATTCCAGCCTTGGATTTATGTAGGCCAAAAAATTGTAGTTGGTTCTTTTCTCCTCCCAACTTCTAGGAGCAATTAATTTACAATTCACCAAAAAAAGACCAATGTTGAAAGATGTAACTTACATAAATAAAAACAAAAAAAAAATATATGTGGTTTTGTCTACCCAGAAAGAAGCCTTCAAACATACAAAGAACCACAACTACCCAACCCCTGCAGAGAGAGAGAAAGAAGAGAGAGAAACTGTGCCTAAACCTGCAAACAATTGAGCAACAAAAAAATGGTGGGTTGCCAATGCCACCCCAAGGCAGAGGAGAATGTACATGGGGCAACACATCCACGTTATTGCCAAAGAATCAACAATATAACCTCCGATTTCCGAACCCTAATCCTCGTTCACTCTCCTCCCGACGTCGACATCCTCTTCGTCTAAAGGTTCCGGGAATATCTCCTTCGAGTGCCGCCTAGCCGAAGACGAGTGCCCGTTGCCGTCGCCGTTCGGGCCACTCCCTTGCGACCCCGTCGTCCCCGACTGCTTGAAACTACTCGTGCCTTCGATCTTCTGAGCGGCCGGTATGTTCGCCACGTCAGAAGAGCTGTGCCGCCAGCTGCCGAATAGGGCGGCGTTCCACGACCCTCTTGACGAGGCGGTCCTCAGCCGCTCGGAGCCCGTGTTGTCCTCCCTCACCACCTTGAGAGGGTTTTCTAGGGCTTTTAGGATGTATCGCATTAGCGGCCGCCTCGTGGGCTTCGGGTTCAGGCAAGACCTGGCGACGATCGCCATGGCCCAGACCTCCTCGAGTAGATCCTCGTCTATAATCAACGATGGGTCCAGGATGTTCGTAACGAGTTCCTTGTCATATATGCTGATGTAAGGCAATGTCATTTCCAACCAATCCTTCATGGCCACATCCGAGGACGAGCTGATGCCCAGCTTACCGGTGACGAGCTCGAGCAAAACTTTCCCAAAACAGTATACATCGTACGCGCATATTGCGTTCGGCGTACCTGGCCATCGTTACACAAGAGATTCAGATGATAAAACTAGAAGCATATTAAGGCGTTTATCAAATTTACTACCACAACATGCACTTACTACCAACATTATCATAGCATAATGATCATAAGAGCACTACATATGTATGTAATGACACATAATTCATTGTCAAATTTGCAAAGCTTTTACTTTTGTTCATCATTTTTAGTTCAAAAGCCTCAAATAAACATTTTAAGTTAGTATAGTCCGTACATATTTCATTACAAAATCCATAAAAATAATTAAAGAGGGGAAACCGCCGGTTTATGGTTAGGTATCAAAAGCATCCCCGATAACAAGGTCAGTTTCGGTTTCACCTCCGAAGGTTGCCCAAACCAACTATTGAATTTAGTAGTTGACCAAGAACGAAGTCTAACCCGAGCAGCCAAAACAAAAAAACAACGACAAGGAACACCATTAAACTGTTCTTATAGTTTTGCAGAACCCACGCAGTATAGGAGGATAGCATACAAACACAGAGAAACTAATGAAGAAAAGGAATAAATAAATAAATAAATAAATAAATAACCACAGAAATTAGATGTACCTGAAGCACCTGAATCCGACGTCCTGCACAAAGGGAAATAAAAGGTCAGAACAGTGTAGCAACACAGCAACGACTAAATCACACCACCATTATTAAAAGCTATTTTTTAAGTTACTAATCCTAACTTCATATTACAATATGAGCCAAACCTAATAGACATTTAAGATAATAATAGTAATTGAAATGATATCAAAAAGGATGATGATGCATTGACTTGTCTATACTATAAAATGAATCCAGCGCTCGGGATTGCAAGAGTAAGTACTCACTGTGGCAAGCGCAGCAACCTTGTGATCCGATTCTGATGAATTTCACCTTCTTGAGCACAAACCTCACTCAAACTTCCAAATCGTACTTCAAATTTATCATCAAGAAGGATGCTACTGGCTTGGACATCCCTTAAAAAATATAAAAGAGTATGGACAGTTATAAATTTGATCATTTTTTAGAGAGATTATGTAGTGCAAAATTTCCTAGAGTCAGCACTAGCAATATTCACACTCATCAACTAAAAAACGTAGTCTTGAAAAATTGTATATCCTCTCTTGTTCGGTCTCCTTTTCTACTCATTTATGCAGAGTGTGTGGTTAAAGAAATTTATACACAGATGACACCCAAGGCACCACTAAATCATCAAGAAATGTAAAACAAATAATGGAATAAGGGTAAAGTTTGATAGAATTATAAACATATACAGCCACCAAGATAAGCATTTGTATCCAAACGATAATTAGTACAATAACAGCATTAACTCTTAGTTTCCTGGAAAACTCTCTGTCTCTTTCTCATTTAGCCAACTTTCCAGTTGGGTATGGCATTCAGATTAATTCAAGTCCATTTAAGGAAATAAGCTAAAACAACGGTTGACATAAATGAGTACCATCTTAAACTGGATTCGAACAATCAATCAAATACCAAGACAGAATGAGATACTAAACAAAATCTACACCTTTTATAAATGCCAAGTGGTGAATCCTACGAATTTGTCCAGGTTCAAACCAGGCAGTTATTTGTGTGGATTCATACATTTCACAAAGTAAATTCTTAGTGACTTAAATATGATATGAAATGTATCAACCATGTTCCTATTCTCAAAACAGCCAACTGCTCTTCTGGTTAGCCCATCTATGTGAATTCATTTTTCAACGCGTGGCACCAAGCTGACATACAAGAAAATAAAATAAATATTCCGCTGCGTTGTGTTTTTGGCAGATAGCTCTGTCACTCATTTAATTCGCATTAATCAGCAACCATTGCACTTCCAACATGAATATCCACATGCTACGAGTTCAAGATTGGAATTCTTGTTAAAGGAATATAAAATGTAAGGATGATAACGCAGTTGGGATGTGGATAGACATGAATGAATCGTAAAGTACCTGTGAACAAGTGGTGGAACACATTCGTGATGTAGGTAACAAAGACCCTCTGCAGCTCCAATCGCAATTTTGAGTCTGGTTATCCAATCCAGTGACTGTAAACCATCTTCTGAATCTGTTTTCTTGAATAAAGAACTAGACAGGTCCCCGTTTGGCAAGTGTTTGTAAACAAGAAACTTCTCGTTCTCATTCTCCAAGCAATGCCCTAAGAGGGGTACCAATCTAGGATGGGAGATTCGGCCAAATAGGTCCAATTCCGACATGTAAGATTCCTTTTTGACCGATGAATCCAAAACCACCTTCTTTACCACTACATGAATCCCACCTTCAAGCATTCCATGGAAAAGGTCGCCCGAATGGCCATGCTTCATTAAATTAGCATCATTGAATTCACCTGTGGCTTGGAGAATCTGCTGGTATGTAAATGCATCTCCAAGATTCGAAAAATTCAATGATGCGCCAGGTGGAGGAGGGCTTCCACCAGCTGGAACTGGCCCTACACTAATATCTCTCTGGTTAGGCGTGCCACTCTTGCGCTTGCATATAATGCACAACACAATGATAAATATAACAAGTGCCACGAGTCCAACACCTCCAAACACAGAAGCCAAAATGACAGCTTTGTGATTCTTCTTGTCGGGTTTTGGAGGAGGCGAAGGAGGGGCGCTCGGCTCACCAAAATTGTCAAATACCAAATTTCTCTCAGCATAGAATGTGGCACATTCCATCCTGCTCCTCTGACTAGTCGCATTTCTGAGGCAGTTCGTGCCAAGTGACGTGCTGCCACGTGCAGATACAGGAACCAGACCCTCGAAATAATTCCCTGACATGTCAATAAAATCGAACCGCCTAACTACAGGTGTACTAATATTTCCATAAAACAAATTGTGAGAGATGTTAGCTACGGCACTACTAGTACTATTAACTCTTGCACTGACATTCATTGGCAGCGTTCCGGTGAAGTTATTCACGGACAAATCAAGGACTTGCAACAAGGGAGACGACCACAGCAGATCAGGAACGCCACCATCGAAGCCATTCCTGCCCAAAACCAAAAACTGCAGGCGAGTCAAAGCAGGCAACAAATTCTCAGGCAACTGCCCCGAGAGCAAGTTGTCCCCGACTATCAACCGTTGCAAGCTCCTCAGACCCCTCAAATCTAGGGGCACAGACCCCGACAGAGAGTTGAATCCGAGATCAAGGTCAACCAAACTAGAAAGATCACCGAGCTGTGGAGGTATCGAAGATGACAAGCTATTCCCCGAGAGATTTAGAACCCTCAACATCGACAATGTCCCAATCCCAGGAGGAATCTCCCCAGACAAATGATTCAACGACAGGTCCAGCACGGTGAGGTTCCGGAGATCACCAAAAGCCACCGGAATCAAGCCAGTAAGTGCATTCCTAGAGAGATCAAGCACAGACAGCCCATCCAACTGGCCTAAACTCATGGGAAGGGCACCATCAAGAGCGTTGCTAGAGAGATAGAGCTCAACTAAGCTACTCAAATTGCCTAAAGTTGATGGAATTGAGCCATTGATCAAACAAGACCTAAGATCAAGCACTCGTAAGGAGGCAACCCCCAGCCCCAGCCACTCCGGAATCGGGCCGGGGAGGGCGAAATTTGAGGCGTTGAACGACGCCAAGAGGGTCAAATTCCGAAGGGCATCAACTGAAAATCGAGGGTTTTGACTTCCCCTCTTAGTTCTCCTGAACCCTGAGATGTTGATTCCCGAAACGCTGCCGTTGCTGCATTGGATACCGACCCAATTAGTGCACGGGTCGGATTTTATCGGCCACTCCCTAGTCCTCAACCCTAATGAAGATCTCAACTGAAGCAGAGCCAATCTCTCCTGCCTAGAAATCAGGAATTGCTGCTCAACTGTGCAACCAAACAGCAAAAACAACAAAGTTGAACAAATGTAAACTACTCTGCTCCACCGATCCACCATTTCTGCTCAAACCTCATGGAGCTTCACGAGAAATTTTTCCTCTCACATTCATGCGCGTGTACATACATTCAAGCATCGTTTGCAAGTGTAGGAAGTCAGGAATTGTGCGCGTATGCATTTTGGTCTAAATCTTGGCGGGCATTCGAGAAAAGCTACGATAAATAAATGAAGAAATAAGCTTTGTTGGGGAGCTCACCTTTATGGATGATGAGAAAAAGTGAATCCGAAGAAGTTGTGATGTGATTCTCCCCTTCAGAGCTCTATAGTATATTCTTTTCACTTTCTCTCTCCTGATTGTCTTCTCCTCTTTCAGTTTGCTTCAGTCGACGACGGAGGAGAGAGAAAGGGGATTTAATATAACAAGTCAAATCGTTTGGGTTTTAGGTGGGGAGAGGAGAAAATCGGGTTGTGATTTTACTGAAATGCAGAATAGTCAGTAATAGTAATGGATAGTCTCTCTCTCTAATTAACACTGCTGCGCAGTAAAAGCTTTCCTTTTTCTTTTCTCTTTATCTCTTTCTCTCTCTTCAACTTTGCAACACTCGCCGGCGGTGCCTGATACAGCTTCTGACGGGTCGGGTCGTGTTTGAATATGGATCGCGAATTCGGATTCCGAGACTAAGTGTGCTCGAGACGACGTCGGATGGATCTATACCTTACTGCGGTGACTGAGCTTCTTCGGCCACGAATCATTGTACTTTCTCGCTCATGTAGTTGTGCATTTGATGCTCTTTAGATTTTTCTTTTTTGGGTTTAATGAAATTGGAGTTCCTTTTTATTGTTTTGTCTAATTTTTGTCAATTCTAAGATGGCTTTTAGATTTGATTTATTTATTTATTATTATCATTATTAATGTATAGAACAAATGTACACGCAATTGCAATATTAGTTTCAACAAAGTTAAACTAAAAACATTACTAGAAGTTTTGGCCAGAATAAGACATCGTAGTTGATAGGTTAGTTAAAATTGGCTCGTGTCGATCATTTTGTTTCTTATTTCACTACATCCTTGCCCGTTTTTATTTTTTATTTTGATTGAATGACTATAATCTATTTGAATCTTCAAAAATAATTAGAAATTTTTCTTGATAAATATTACACATTTAAGATATGTCAATTGGTAAGACTAAAAATAATTCACAAAGACTTGGGTAATAGTGTTATTTATAAGGTTCGAATCAAGATACGGGTGGTTCGGATCAGAGTGCCGATTAGGATCTAAGTGAGAGTGTAATCCGATTGTACGGTACACTCGATTGTACTCACGATCACCTCAAAATAATTATATATTAAAGTACCATACAAGACTAAAAATAAAGTAAAATCAAAAGTGAGAGTACGACTATTCTTTTTAAGATATGTCAATTGATAAGTCCGTTCATCATTAGAGTTGTCTATTTACGATAAACACGTTGGTACAAAAACTTGAGTACTTAATTAAGTTTGAATTAATCATAAAAGGACTATTTTTTTCCCAGAGATTTACTAATGAGACGCAAACAATACATCAAAATACTAACTATACTAGCGTAGGAATGGATCTTGAAAAATATAATATATATATATATATTATATATATATATATATATATATATATATATATATATATATAGTAAATGAATCATATAGATAATCTTTCCCTAGATAATATATAGATTCAAATTTGGATCATACATTATACTTATGTAGACATAAAAAAGCAACATGTGGCAGAGACCAAAAAAACTCGAAGATGTATTATTATCTTTTAAAAATATGATGATTTGGGGTTTTCTGCATTTTTTTAATTTCTTAATGTGTTTTTAATATTTATACTGTTGAACATAAATATATATGATGTTACATATGAATATGCATAATATTGCATACAAATAAGTATGTATAAGTCTTAATCTATTGCCATCAATTATAGTTCATATTTTCTCTTTATCCTACGGTGTGTTTATCTATTATGGGTGGTGGTGGTGTCGTTGGTGTGTACGATGCAAAGGGTATAAAGACGACGACAATGGTTGTGTACTGCTCATGTCGGCCAAAGCAAGATTTGGTCTGATGACGATGACGTTAGACTACTGTTGGTTGTGAGTCGAAGGTGGGCCAATGACGCTAAATGGCGGCGGCCAAGTCAGTTGTTAGAATAAATTGTTCGGTGGATAATAGAGATGAGGAGCAGGCGATAATAGTTGCACATCTTGCACTGGTTGTCATCCCAAAAAATAAAAATATGTCATACATAAAATTGTTTGAACACAATATGCATATAGTTAAACACAAATATTCATAAATTTGAGATCCTCGTGAATTTAATGATACACCTGTTTTTTTTTTAATTATTAATTCATATTTTACCCCTCTATATTTTTGGTACTAGAAGACTCTATCATGTATTGTATTTTTAATGTGTCACATAAATAAAATGTGTAGTTTAAATTTAAATCTATATATTATATCGAGATTGAATACTACAAAAATTCAACCTATAGATAGTGAGCTAAAATTAATATATATTGGATATTTGACCTAAATATCGCAGCTAAATTGTCTGGACACAATTTCACTGTAGCCTCTCTTTTTTTTGTTGAGGTGGTCAAATTAATTATCTTATCTTACAACATGCACCGATAATCCCACGAAATAGAAAATATAAATATGTTTCCCTATAAAAAAATTATCAAGAAGTTGCTATTAAAATTTTCATTTCAATTGCACGGTTTGAAATAGAAAGTTATTAAATTTTCGAGAAGGGTGTTACTAAGTTTTTTGGACTTCAAATAATTGCCAGCTAAGTTACTGGTGGTGCTGTAATTATGAGCAAAGATTAGGATTCTCTTTATTTATTTTACGTTAGAATTGTTTATTTACCAACCAGAAATTGCATTAAAAATCAGTTGTAAAGCTGTAAATCAGGCAATCATACTTCGCAATAATTATTACCTCTCATTAACAATTTCACAACCGTTTTATACGAATTATTGGGTGGAAATTTTATGGCAGACATTAATAACGTTAAATGTTCTCGATATTTATACATGCTTACCTATTTTTTTTTATTTTTTTTGGAGGCGAATACCTAATTAACTAACTAGAACCAAAAAAAAAAACAAAGGAAATGCGCGCGATTGAACATGACGCTAATCTGATTCAAGTATGCAATATTTAATACTCATACTACAAATATGCATATATAGATTTGATAAAATAAAATACTATTTTAAAATATAAATTAGTGAAGATTTACAATGAATTCATCGCTTCGGCTTTGTTGAATAATTTCGTAATTCTAAATAAGTTTGTAGTATAATCTTAATCCAATATATATATAGGTGTATGTGTCTGTGTGACATATTATATATCCGGTGAATGTATATAAAAGTATATTTTAGGCGTAGGTGTGACAGGAGTATATATATGTATAAATGTATAATTCCCATTTATAGGAGGTAGCTGGACAGCATCTCCAACTTGAAACAAATATTCATAATTTTATCCTACGAAAGTAACACTTCATATATAATATTAATCAATAAATATATGGTTTCAGAAAAAATAATTTATCAATACATAGCTACTAGTAGTTTATTGCAATAGTGCAATTCTTTTATGTGTATTG
The DNA here is from genome assembly GCF_028751815.1 of Salvia miltiorrhiza. NCBI lineage: Eukaryota > Viridiplantae > Streptophyta > Magnoliopsida > Lamiales > Lamiaceae > Salvia > Salvia miltiorrhiza. The sequence continues at coordinate 68,680,286 of NC_080387.1, forward strand.
ATAGTTCTTTTATTTTTGTTGGTGGGTAGAAGGTGGAAATCATGTGAGTGTTAATAAGTTAAACACAAATACTCATGTGCAATCGATTGCACCGTGTAATTAGTTTTCAGAATGATACTATTTTATTTGGTAAATGACACTTGAACATTTTCGAATGACACTATTTCAACATACAAATGACACTCTTCAAGTGTCATTTGTATGTTGAAGTAGTGTCATTCCGAAACCAATTGCACGGTGCAACCGGTTGCACGGGAGAGTGCCTCTAAGTTAAAAGGTGTTAATAGTATTGGTTTTATCATATATGTTATTCTTTAATATATATATATATATATATATATATATATATATATATATAGAGAGAGTAAAGATATACTATCCAACTTTTAATATTTATTTTAGAGTGACATGAATTTTAATAAAGTGATTGAGTCTGTTGTGAGTGGAATAAATTCCAACTTTTATATGAGTGTAAAAGTAATTAAAATAGAGTAAGGGTTTTACCTTTTTTTTTACTAAAAATAGAAATGGATACCAAAATATGGACTTACTAAAATGGAAATATGAGTACTAAAAACTGGAATGGAGAGAGTATATATTTGACTTATAAGTAAGGTGTAAAAAATCTATAAAAAATAAAAAGCACTCTCTTCGTCCCACTAAGCACGACTCCTTACTTTTGGCACGTTATTAAGAAGATGAGTGATTAAATGAGAAAATAATAGAAAGTGATGGAGCCCACAACTTTTTGTGAGATCAACGGATTTCCTTTTTTGAAAATGATCATTTATAATGGGATAACCCAAAATGACAAGGGGAAATGAGATGGAGGGAGTATATTATTAATTACAATGCCTTGATTGATCTGTACGATGTCCATCAGTCAAGGTGGAAATCAAAGGTAGTAATAAATCGAATTATAAGTGCTAATAAGTCCTAGCTCAAGTGGCAAAGTTGATGTACTCAAAGACTCACCTTTATGAGATGTTTTGGGTTCAATCTTGTCTGCGTACAGTGTAATTTTTTTTATATTTGTGTAATGTAGTGGTTACAGGTGACTTATTTGATTAAATAAAAATAAATGTAATTTTTTTTTGTGATGTAGTGGTTACAGGTGACTTATATTTGATTAAATAAAAATAAATCGAACTATGAGTTACTGAGTTTATAGAACTAAGTACATTCCCTTTCTTTCTAGGAAAACCCAATTAACATTTTCATTTTTAAAATACAAAATTTCCCGTCAAAGAAAATATAAATTCTACTGACAATTAACAACAAAAATGCGACATTACCATTATTTAAGAGATAAAAATAATTAATGCAAATTAAATTTGTTTTCAATAGAAAATCAAAGTTTTCTTTTAAAATCTTGACGTCCTGAAATTGAATCGGCATGAGATATTGTGAGGTTGGCCCATTTTCTCATTCCCTTCTCCCTTTCTTTTTCTTTTTTGGGTCTGGGCCAACTTCAGGGCCCAGAACCGAGCCCAATCTCCCATCCCAGCCCATCCCCTTAACCCTAGCCCACTCACACCCCGGATATATTACTCCCGCTTCTCTCTCTCTCTCACTTTCACTCAGCGCCGCTCTCTCTCCCAAACCCTAATCCCTCTCTCTCCCTGACTCTCCATCTTCTCCGCCGCTCCACCGCCCATCCCCTCGGTTCCTCCATCTCCATTATTGCTGTCCAGCTCTTCCCTCTTCCCTTTAAATCTCTGATGCTTTCTCATGCCGGGAATACGGATTATCAAGGACTGAAAGGCTCTGCTATTCCTTTGTGAGTAACTCCTTGATAATACGGGATTCCCTGACGTGGGTGGAGGTATCACCGGGTTTTCCTGACCATCGGAGCCCTGTTTGGTGGTTACCTGAGAAGATCTGAGCCGCCGGAGTTTCTGACCTTGGCTCCTGCTGTTGGTGGCTCTGTTGAGATCTGTGAAGCTGCTCCATCGTCCTTACCTCGCCGTTGATCATTCAGCTGCCGGAAGGGTTGCTGAGTTAAAGGGGAAAATCTGAGCCCCCTGTGTCCCGAAGGACACCTTTTCCCCTTCTCTGAACTTTTACTCCTGTATTTCTGTTCTTTTCTTTCTAGTATCTTGTTACTCCTTGCTTGTCTATTTTTGTGCAGATCTGACAGAGGGAAGGAGGAACTGAGAAGAGAAGAACAGGAGGAGAAGAAGAAGTGCTTGAGCACGAAGTGAGACGGACCGGAGGTTCGGGAAACAAGAGGAGTAATCCCGGCAAGGCGAAGATACCCAACAGTGGTATCAGAGCCACGGGGACCTTGCCGGGGCTCCCCCCGAACACATCCCTCTCACCCCGCCGCCCTTTGGCTGCGCCAACTCGCTCCCGACGAGCAAGGTTTTTGGTAAGACCGACTCTTCCCCTACCTGGGAAGTCGGCTCTGGTAAATCGGCTGCAACCCTAGCTCCTAGCTTTTAGGCTTGGTCAAGGTGCTGCTTTTATTTTCTTATTTTTGGTATCTTGCGATCCTGCTCTCTTGTTTGCTTCCGCTTGCTGTTCTTCTCTGTCTGTGTTCTTGTGTTATCTCCTGTAACCTCAAGAGCATTCAAAAGCTCACCGTTGGTCTAAGCTTACGGTCCAGTCCGTCTGAATTCACTTTAAAGTGTCTTCTCGTGCGTGGTAGCCTGGATAGCTTGACTGATACGAGGCTTACAGTAGTACACCTGTAACCTTTGTTGTGTTTTGTGCTCTGTGTTTTTTGTTTTGTTCTCTGAAAGGTTGAATACCTTGAAAACTCCCTCAGATTGAGAGTTTCTGGACTCTGCTAAGTCCTGTTGGAACTTTTGGAGGGACCAGTGTGTATCCTTGCTCCACAGATAAATCTGTGCTGAGATCTGGGCTCTTCCCTGCTCCTGAACTCCATTTGTTTCCTCTTTAAGGTCCTGGTGACCTTTGCTGTGGTGTCTCTTGCTCTGTGCTTGTGTGATCTCCTTTACTTTCATCTGCATCAACATGAACAACATGCATGTAGTGCCATTTAATGGCAGGGACGATTTTCAGGATTGGAAAATTAAAATTGAGTGCATTTTGGTTAAAGAAAAGGTAAAGAAGGCAATAACCACAAAAATTGATGAGGCTGTTACTGATGTTAAATTACAAGAAATGAATGATAGTGCTAGGGCCACTATTTTGTTAAACTTGTGCAGTTCTGTGGTCAGAAAAGTGGCTCATCATGCTTGTGCAAAAGACCTGTGGGATGATTTAAATGCTTTATATGCTGCTCCCTCTGAAGTGTCAACATGGTCTTTGCAAAACCAATTCATGTCTTTTCAAATGGATCCTTCTAAGGATGTAGACACTAACATGGAAAATTTCAATAAACTCCTGCATGATTTAAAGCTTGCTGGAGATGATTCTATTGAGAAGTATGCCCCCCAAATTCTTTTAAACTCTATACCTGAGCCTTTTGCTGAGGTAAAATCTGCATTGAAGTATGGAGGGTCAAAAGTTACTTGTGAAATGATCACTAATGGTCTTAAGTCTAAAGAAAGTGAACTAAATTTGGTTAAGTCAAAACCTATGCATGGTGAAATCCTTTATGTGAATAAAAACCAACCCCAGAACTTCAATAGAGGTCAGAACCAGGATAGGCCTAAGGATATGAGACCTTATAATCAGAATTCTGAGTATAGAGGTCAAAACCAGAACCAAAACTCTGATCAAAAGCCTAGGAAGGTCTGCTGGAACTGTGGAAAACCAGGTCATTTCATAAACAGATGTAAACTTCCTAAGCAGAAAAAGCAACCCACCCCTGAAGAGCCTAGTCAGAATGCCAATAATGTGTTTGAGGATGATTGTGTTTACATGATGCATGACCTTGATTTTCAGTTTATCAGTTACTCAAATGCTATTTCAAAAACTATGAGTTCCAGTGAATGGCTCATTGATTCTGGCTGTACTTTTCATGTTACTCCTCATGAGCACATGTTTCTTAACCTACAACCTGTCAAGTCTGGTCATGTAGCTCTAGCTGATGGTCAAAATTGTGAAATTATTGGAAAGGGTGATGTTTGTTTAAGATTTGAAAATGGAAAATATCTCACTTTGACTGATGTCAGATATGTTCCCAACTTGAAGTTCAGTTTGTTATCTGTATCTCAAATTGCTGATAATAGGGTAACTGGATCTGTTGATCATCTGAGTTTTCAATTCAAGCAAGATTCTGAGCATGTCTTTTCTGCACTTAGGAAGGGAAATTTGTATGTTGTGCATGCTGAATCTGTGCCTTTACAAGTTGCTAATGTGGTTCATGATGATAAGTCTGCACTTTGGCATGCTAGACTAGGTCATATTAGCAATAAGGGCATGAATATCCTGAAAAAGACTGGAGTTTTTGGAAATGACAAGATTTCAGACATCCCATTTTGTGAACCCTGCATTCTAGGAAAACACCACAAGTCTGCATTTCCCACATCTGTTCCCTATCCAAGAAAGCATGTTAGCACTGAAATCCTTGAATATTTGCATGCTGATGTTTGGGGCCCTGCAAAGGTGCCCACTCATGGTGGCAATGTGTATTTCTTGTCTGTGATAGATGACTTTTCTAGGAAAACTTGGGTGTTTCTCATGAAGCATAAATCTGAGGTGTTTGATAAGTTGTCTAAATGGGCTGTGCAGATTCAAAACCAAACTAGGAAGAAGATTAAATGCATAAGAACTGACAATGGTCTTGAGTTTTGTAATCATTCCATGGATAGATGGTGTTCTGAGTTAGGCATCATTAGGCACAAGTCAGTCCCTTATACTCCACAGCAAAATGGAGTTGTTGAGAGAATGAATAGAACTCTTCTTGAGAGAGTTAGGAGTCTCCTTGTTGCTTCTGGTCTTTCAAAACATTTCTGGGGTGAAGCCCTTATGACTGCAGTCTATCTGATAAATAGATCTCCTTCTGTGCCTTTGCTTGGTAAGCTTCCAGAGTCTGTGTTTTGGGATAAACCTGTATGCATGAATAACTTGAGAGTATTTGGTTGTGCTGCTTATATGCATCAAAGTGTTGATAAACTGGAACCTAGGGCAAAGAAGTGTATCTTCTTAGGTTATCCTGAAGGTGTTAAGGGGTACAGGTTGTGGGATAGGTCTGTACCAGGTTTCAAAACTTGTATTAGCAGAGATGTCTCCTTTAATGAGCTGAGTTTTCCTTGTTTATTGAATTCCTCACAATCTGCTGCTCCAAGTGAGGTGGAGAACATAAATGCTTATGATGCTGCTAGGTATGAGTTCATGTTTACTCCTGTAATTCCTTTTGAGGTGGAACCTGAGCCCAATCCTGAACCTACTCCTCCCCTTGACCCAGTAATTCCTGAAACTATTGTGAATAACCATGATGTGCAAGAGCCTGCTCTAAATGATGTGCCAGTGAATGATAACTTGAATGATTATCAACTTACTAGAGATAGAGAGAGAAGGCATGTTAGACAGCCTGCTAGGTATGATGAATACAATATGTCCATGTATGCTTTCAATGTGTTTAACAATGTGGATCAAGCTGAACCTTGTTCTTATTCTGAGGCTGTTAACTCTGATGAATCTGCTAAGTGGATTACTGCTATGGAATCTGAAATAAACTCTCTGCATAATAACAACACTTGGATTTTGGTTCCTAAACCGGCTGACTGCTCTATTGTTGAATGCAAATGGTTGTTTAAGATTAAAAATGAGGTGGAAAGTATCAGGTATAAGGCTAGGCTTGTTGCCAAAGGTTTTACACAGAAAGAGGGCATTGATTACAATGAAATATTTGCTCCTGTTGTGAAATTTACTACTGTGCGCATCATGCTTGCTCTCTGTGCTCATTTTAATTGGGAACTGAAACAAATGGATGTTACAACTGCTTTCTTGCATGGTGAGCTGGAAAATGACATTTATATGAAGCAGCCTGAAGGTTTTGTTGATAAAAACTTTCCTGATCATGTTTGCCTACTCAAAAAGTCTTTATATGGTCTAAAACAGTCACCTAGACAATGGAACTTGAAATTTGATCAATGCATGAAAAGCATGAATTTTGTTAGGAGCAGTTTTGATCATTGTTTGTATCACTTGAGTGGTAAGTCTCCTGTGTTCTTGCTTTTGTATGTTGATGACATGCTTATTCTGGGTCCTTGCTTGAAAACTATTCAGCATGTTCAAAAGTGCCTTTGTGAAATGTTTGACATGAAAGATCTAGGTGATGCCAAGAAGATTCTAGGCATGAGCATAGAAAGAGATAGGGAAAACTGCACCCTTTTGCTGCATCAATCTGAATATGTGAATCAAGTCTTGCATAAGTTCAACATGTTTGATTGTAATCCTGTCAATGTGCCTCTTGGATCCCATTTTGAACTGAGTAAGAAGCAATGTCCTACCTCTGATTCTGATCTTGAAGAAATGAGAAACATACCTTATGCAAATGCTATAGGCTCTGTTATGTACTTGATGATAAGCACTAGACCTGATATTGCTTATGCTGTCTCATGCTTGAGTAGATACATGTCAAATCCTGGTCTCCCTCACTGGGAAGCTGTGAAATGGCTTTTCAGATACCTTAAGTCTACTATGAAACATGGTCTGCTTTTCTCTAAGTCTAAAAATGATGTGAAATGTGTGGGTTATGTGGATTCTAATTTTGCTAATGATAGAGATAGTAGGAAGTCTTCCACCTCATATGTGTTCACTTTGTGTGATGCTTGTATTAGTTGGAAATCCCAGTTACAAGGCATTGTGGCCATCTCTACTACTGAATCTGAATATATAGCTGCTACTGAAGCTGTGAAAGAAGCAATATGGTTGAATGGTGTGCTTTCTGATATTAACTTTATTGATGACAAACCTGTGCTCTTCTCTGATAGTCAGTCTGCTATACAACTGTGCAAAAACCCTGTTTTTCATGATAGAACTAAACATATTGATGTCAAGTATCATTTCATCAGAGATGTTGTTGAAAGAGGTGATGTCATTCTAAACAAGATCCCTTCTCAGTTCAATCCTGCAGATATGGGCACTAAGTGCCTACCAGTTGCAAAGCTGGAATCTTGCAAAAGGACTTTGAACATTGGGCCTGGATGAAATCTCTGTGCTTTTGTGACAAGTTCAGCCTTTGTGGCTGCTTGTTTTCTGCTCTTGTCTGTTGTTATTTGCTGCATGTGTTGAGTCTGTTCCTCTGCTTTGTCCTGTGTTTGCCTGCTCTGCTTGTTCTCTCTTACTCTGTGTGTCTGGTTTGTTGAGAGTCCTGTTTTGTTCTCTTGTCTCTATGTCTTGTTCTTTTCTTTTGTGTTCCTTGAGTGGATCTTTTGTGTGTGCATGCTGTGTCTTCAATGATAACCCTTTGGGTTTGAGAAATTGGTGATTACCCTGGGTTGGTCTCTGTGGTTTGAGATTGAGTTAAATATGCTTAATATTTCTCTCACCCTCTCTTGTCTTGACTTTGTGGCAGATAAGAGTAAAAATTAGGGCTGTGATGATAACTCCAACTCTATTGATGACCCTTCCCTGGTGACAGAATGATCAATGTGCCAAAGGTGGATATGTGAGGTTGGCCCATTTTCTCATTCCCTTCTCCCTTTCTTTTTCTTTTTTGGGTCTGGGCCAACTTCAGGGCCCAGAACCGAGCCCAATCTCCCATCCCAGCCCATCCCCTTAACCCTAGCCCACTCACACCCCGGATATATTACTCCCGCTTCTCTCTCTCTCTCACTTTCACTCAGCGCCGCTCTCTCTCCCAAACCCTAATCCCTCTCTCTCCCTGACTCTCCATCTTCTCCGCCGCTCCACCGCCCATCCCCTCGGTTCCTCCATCTCCATTACTGCTGTCCAGCTCTTCCCTCTTCCCTTTAAATCTCTGATGCTTTCTCATGCCGGGAATACGGATTATCAAGGACTGAAAGGCTCTGCTATTCCTTTGTGAGTAACTCCTTGATAATACGGGATTCCCTGACGTGGGTGGAGGTATCACCGGGTTTTCCTGACCATCGGAGCCCTGTTTGGTGGTTACCTGAGAAGATCTGAGCCGCCGGAGTTTCTGACCTTGGCTCCTGCTGTTGGTGGCTCTGTTGAGATCTGTGAAGCTGCTCCATCGTCCTTACCTCGCCGTTGATCATTCAGCTGCCGGAAGGGTTGCTGAGTTAAAGGGGAAAATCTGAGCCCCCTGTGTCCCGAAGGACACCTTTTCCCCTTCTCTGAACTTTTACTCCTGTATTTCTGTTCTTTTCTTTCTAGTATCTTGTTACTCCTTGCTTGTCTATTTTTGTGCAGATCTGACAGAGGGAAGGAGGAACTGAGAAGAGAAGAACAGGAGGAGAAGAAGAAGTGCTTGAGCACGAAGTGAGACGGACCGGAGGTTCGGGAAACAAGAGGAGTAATCCCGGCAAGGCGAAGATACCCAACAGATATTTTCTATAATTTCTCCGATATACGATTTTCATTTTTAATTATTATGTATAAATTGATATTAATAAATATAACACGTTCATTTAAATTGGAAAAGGACATAGTTTATCAATAAATAAATGCAGTTGTTCAATATTTAATATCCATGTTATTGTGTTCTTGTGTTGAGAATATGTTGAGAAGGGAAAACGTATGGGACTGATTTGAACAATCTTAAGAATAATTTTGTTTTATTTTTTGGGAATGTAGTAATTAAGAGGCCTCATTCAAAATCTGAGTTGGACGTATGAGTACCAGAATAAATATTCAATTATACAAAGGTCATTTTCATAATTAACTTTGGGAAGCACTATTATATTCGTGATTTTTTAAAATGTTAAATAATAATTTTTCATTTATCCGTGATTACTTGAACTTCCAATCGAATAGTTGGAAAGAAAACGTCTTACCAATTGAACTGAACTTCGGTGATTTAACCTTATTTTATTTTTATGATGAATAAACACATATAACTCCTATGAATGGGGCGTATTACAAATAAATTCAATGTTCAACACTACAAAAAAATCGTTGATTACCGACGGCGAAATGCCGTCGGTAACAAAAGACGGCCGCCGGTAAATAGTGTTACCGGCGGCGTTACCGGCGGCAACTCGCCGTCGCTAAACGGTTCGTCGGCAACGCCATTACCGACGGCGATCGGCCGCCGCCGGCAATTAACGGCGGCGAAGCCGCCGGCATTTCCGCCGTTAAATACCGCCGTTGAACGGCGGAGACTTGCCGGAAAATTACCGACGGCGTTTGCCGTCGGTAATTAGCGGCGGCGAGATCACCGTCGGTAATTTCCACCGGACGGTGGTGGCGCACACGCCGGGGTTGTTCACGATATTACCGAGGGCAAAATGCCGTCGGTAATTACCGACGGCATTACCGACGGCATTTGCCCTAGGTAATATTTTTTAATTTATTTTTTTAATTTTATTTATTTTATTTATTTATTTTATTTATTTATTTATTTTATTGTATATCCACAATTTATTTCGGTATTTATACAGTATTGCATAATTTAGACGAACTTCCCAGTCGGTCACCCATCTTAGTTGTGCTCTAAGTCAAGCACGCTTAACCTTGAAGTTCTTTTCGAATTGTCACCAGTACAGAACACTCGTATTATTGATATATATAGTATCAATTAATTCATTTAAAGTCTACTTCAATATACAATATCATATATATTCATAACCTTAGAATATGTCGAGATGATATACAAAAAATGTTGTTAATTACGGATTGGGCTCGTTTCCGTTCTTATTTTTATGTCGGAAAAATATTTATTAATTAATTTATTATTAATTTTTGATTTTTTTTTTTTTTTTTTTTATCAATCTAGTTTATACACCATTCATAACCTTAGTGTTGATTGATGAGTGAATCACTAATCAAATTAACATTCTTAAGTTATAATTATAAGTTACTTACTAAGAATCTTGAATTCTTAGTAATAATATTAGATTAGTGATGATTGATGAGTGAATCACTAATCAAATTAACATTCTTAAGTTATAATTATAAGATTCTTACTAAGAATCTTGAATTCTTAGTAATAATCTTGGATTAGTGATGATTGATGAGTAAATCACTATCAAATTAACATTCTTAAGTTATAATTATAAGATTCTTACTAAGAATCTTGAATTCTTAGTAATAATCTTGGATTAGTGATGATTGATGAGTGAATCACTAATCAAATTAACATTCTTAAGTTATAATTATAAGATTCTAATTAAGAATCTTGAATTCTTAGTAATAATCTTGGATTAGTGATGATTGATGAGTGAATCACTAATCAAATTATCATTCTTAAGTTATAATTATAAGATTCTTACTAAGAATCTTGAATTCTTAGTAATAATCTTGGATTAGTGATGATTGATGAGTGAATCACTAATCAAATTAACATTCTTAAGTTATAATTATAAGATTCTTACTAAGAATCTTGAATGCTTAGTAATAATATTGGATTAGTGATGATTGATGAGTGAATCACTAATCAAATTAACATTCTTAAGTTATAATTATAAGATTCTTACTAAGAATCTTGAATTCTTAGTAATAATCTTGGATTAGTGATGATTGATGAGTGAATCACTAATCAATCTAACATTCTTAAGTTATAATTATAAGATTCTTACTAAGAATCTTGAATTCTTAGTAATAATCTTGGATTAGTGATGATTGATGAGTGAAACACTAATCAAATTAACATTCTTAAGTTATAATTATAAGATTCTTACTAAGAATCTTGAATTCTTAGTAATAATATTAGATTAGTGTTGATTGATGAGTGAATCACTAATCAAATTAACATTCTTAAGTTATAATTATAAGATTTTTACCAAGAATCTTGAATTCTTAGTAATAATATTAGATTAGTGTTGATTGATGAGTGAATCACTAATCAAATTAACATTATTAAGTTATAATTATAAGTTTCTTACTAATAATCTTGAATGCTTAGTAATAATATTGGATTAGTGATGATTGATGAGTGAATCACTAATCAAATTAACATTCTTCAGTTATAATTATAAGATTCTTACTAAGAATCTTGAATTCTTAGTAATAATTTTGGATTAGTGATGATTGATGAGTGAATCACTAATCAAATTACATTCTTAAGTTATAATTATAAGATTCTTACTAAGAATCTTAAATTCTTAGTAATAATATTAGATTAGTGTTGATTGATGAGTGAATCACTAATCAAATTAACATTCTTAAGTTATAATTATAAGATTTTTACCAAGAATCTTGAATTCTTAGTAATAATATTAGATTAGTGTTGATTGATGAGTGAATCACTAATCAAATTAACATTATTAAGTTATAATTATAAGTTTCTTACTAATAATCTTGAATGCTTAGTAATAATATTGGATTAGTGATGATTGATGAGTGAATCACTAATCAAATTAACATTCTTAAGTTATAATTATAAGATTCTTACTAAGAATCTTGAATGCTTAGTAATAATATTAGATTAGTGTTGATTGATGAGTGAATCACTAATCAATGTAACATTCTTAAGTTATAATTATAAGATTCTTACTAAGAATCTTGAATTCTTAGTAATAATCTTGGATTAATGATGATTGATGAGTGAATCACTAATCAAATTAACATTCTTAAGTTATAATTATAAGATTCTTACTAAGAATCTTGAATTCTTAGTAATAATTTTGGATTAGTGATGATTGATGAGTGAATCACTAATCAAATTAACATTATTAAGTTATAATTATAAGATTCTTACTAAGAATCTTGAATTCTTAGTAATAATCTTAGATTAGTAATAATCAATGTTTAAATTTTCACTTGTATTTCAATATATATTTGATTTCAATGTTTTTGTATTTTTATCTTTGATCAATTTATTAGATGATAAATGAAAAAAAATTAAAAAAAAATGAAAAAAAAAATTAAAAAATTAAAAAAAAATTAAAAAAAAATTAAAAAAAATAAAATTAATTACCGACGGCAAATGCCGTCGGTAATTAGCATTCGCCGTCGGTAATTAGCGGCGGAAAAATGCCGTCGGTAACGTTGGCCGGACGGCGGTTGTGCTATCGCCGGATGTCACCGGCGGTGGCGATTAGCGGCGGCCGATTGCCGCCGGTAAATACCGACGGCATTTGCCGTCGGTAATAAATAATATATATGTATATTAATATATATTTAAATTAGCGACGGCGTAACCGCCGCTAATTAGCGGCGGCCGTTTTGCCGTCGGTAATTCGCCGGTAATAGTCAAAAGGCGGGTCGCCGTTTTTGCTGCCGCCGTGCCGTCGGTAATTGCCGGCGGCGGCGCCGCCGTCGGTAGTTTTCGTCGCTATTTGCGCGTTTTTTTGTAGTGCAATAAGTCTCATTTTCTGAAAAATACATGATGGACGTAGTGCTAAATAATAAAAAATGTATGCTTTTATAAAACGATCCAAAATGACAATAAATACATGTTTTTAAGAGAATGAAGGAGTAATATTTGATCACAAGTAAAATTGTTTAATTTGGTAGGAACTTCTAAAAAAGTTAATTTGGAGTAATGATATGGTTCCAGTACTACAAACGGAAAATTTTAGTCGGTTTGATACGTAGATACAACAACATATAATTCTTATTGTAATTTTGAAACTATGAGTGAATCGTTTTTTTTTTTTTTTTTTTATTATTTTTTGAGGAAAAGACTATGAGTGAATTACATAAGAACTTTTGGAGGAAACAAACGTTGGCTAGAATTTTAGCTTGCCTAACAACATGAGAAATTAGTGAAGTGAACCTATCTATTAAATGTTGGTCTCCTATATATATAGTTAAGACTTAAGAGGTAGTCATTTAACATGATATTGTAACTAAGAGCACCCGCAACGCTCCTATTCGAGCGCTTATTTGAGTAGGGCGTTGCGAGGGGCCTTACTCGAGGCCTACTCGAGCCTTCGAGTATACACAAGGGAGAGAGAGAGAGAGAATTGGAGCGCCTGAATTTAAAAACAAAAAAAAAATCGAATTTTGAAAAAGATTTGGCCGTTGCATTTTCTTGGAATGCGGTCTTTTGATCGTTCCAATATATATATATATATATATATATATATATATATATATATATATTTTCTCTTCTCCTCTTTAAAAATCCCTCTCTTCCCTTTCTCCCTACCACATTTTTTAGGATTTTTAATTTAATGGAGTTTTTAATTATTAGAAAAATATGTTATTTAAATTTGAGTAAAATTAATTTAAATGAAAAGCATAAAAATCAAAACTAAAAAAATCAAGTTGGCTATCAAGTAACCCCAATGCAGCACTACTTACTCAATGTGGTCCCCCACTATCAAGTAGGCTATCAAGTAAGCCCGCTATCAAGTAAGCTCATTGCAGATGCTCTAAGCTGATTAAAATATTTAAATTTTTTGAATCCACATTATTCTGGTATATCACTTTAAAAGAGGTGGTTAGTGTATGAAAACAACTCGTATCAAATTGGACAGATGTGTTTTTATTTTCATTTTCATTTTTTTAGTTTGGTCATCAATTGCGTTGAATTTAATTTGTGCTTAAATAATTTCGATATTTTTATACATACCAAGGTAATTGATTGAATAAAGGCATCACACGTTGATTTCTTTTAAAACTCACTATTTATGAGTACGTTATAAATAGCTCGATTTTTTCTTCTTCTACCTATCCGCTATTTACGAATTTGTTTGGATTTAAGCAACTCATTTTTGTATGTAGCTACATGTGGGAATACTTTGCTACATGTGGGAATACTTTATTTATAGAAATTTCAATTGAAAACTATTGTCACGATTCCAACTTATAGCATTTTAATTTTAAAGTGCTTCACTCACCAATCGTGTCACGCGTCGAATTTGTCGCTCTACGATTGCTAGATAGGTCGGGCCATTTCATAGGTTATAATTTTGATCCATAGTGATTTTTTTTTTATTTCAAACTTATAATTATTATAAATATAATCTGTACTTATTTGCGTTGTTCATTTAACAACTTGAATCAAATATTTTGACCAACTAAAGTGACATATATCTCACCCGGAAGTTGATATATGATGTAATTTTGACATGGTTATTAATTGGACAAAATAAATAAGTATTGATTATATTTATAATATTTATAAATTCAAATTAAAACACTAACATGTGATCAAAGTTCACACTATAACTTCAAAATGACTCAAAAAAGAGTATGATCTCACATGCTAATATTTTGATCTGTTTGTAATCGAAATAACTTTATTTTTTATATTAAATAAAATAAGAAATGAATTAGTAGGCAACACGTCTTAATCTGATTATTTACAGCGTCAGCGTGAAGAAAAGAAGTGCAATATTTGTCAGTTCATTAATGAATGTTTCTGTAGAATTGGGGGAGAAGGTGAAGCACAATATTTAAGCAATTTAAAATATGGCACGTTGCCTCTACGCCAATAAATCAACGAAAAATGGTTCCCTTCAATTATCATGGGCTCAGAGAGGACAATTAAATAATAAAATTATTGCCTTTTAAAAAACTAATTATCGGGTAAATAATTTCACAAAATTATTATTTTCCCCCAACTATAGATGAATATATGTCTGCGTTATTTAATTGACAATAAATACTCATACAAAAATGCGAGCTCCTCTTTTCAATACCGTCATTTATATATATTTTAAAAAAAATCAGTTTGAAAAATCTCTAAATTATAGTATTGCAGGGTAAATTATTGTATCATGAATGTACGCGTAATATTGATTAACTAGACAAATAAATTATAAATTGTTTCCACCAATTAGAACCAAGGTTTTTTAACCAAACTAGTATTTGCATCTCGTGCAATGCACGGTGAAATATTTTTTATTTTTATATTTATATAAAATTAATACTCATTCAATTATTATAATTATAAATATAATAAAAAATTAATTTTAATTGAATATATTTGAATTGAATATTGAAAAAAAAAGAATTCACAATTATAAAATTTGATATTATGAAAAACAAAAATAAAAAAAATAAGATAAAAAATTTAAAATAAATACTAATTAAAAAAACTAAAAATATATTTATTCAAAATAGATGAGAGAGGAGAGATAAATTTATAAAAATTTAATATTCAAATAAATTTATTTTTAACATTTTAAATAAAATATTTTCATAAAATATACTCCCTCCGTCCCACTTCAATTGGCACTTTTGAAGTGGGCACGGAGATTAAGAATAAAGGATAAAGAGTGTAAAGTAGGTAGGGTTCACTTCTTTTATGTGTGTAGAAAAAGTGAAAGTGTCAATTGTAGTGGGACAAAGAAAAAAGGCAAATGTGCCAATTGAAGTGGGACGGAGGGAGTATTATATTAAAGCTCTTATCGTGATATTTAATTTGATATGCATATTAAATATTTTATAATTAATCGAATTTCATAATTTTGAAAAGAAATATAAAGAAAATGAAAATAAAAATATATAATTTAAACATAAACCTTCAATTTTATTATAACTATAAAATTATCATTTAATTTTGAAATTAATTTCAAATTAATTTTAAATTATAAACTCTCTTTTTAATATAGTATAGGTTATGAAATTATGATGCCAGAAATGAACAAAGTGGAAGCTTTTTAGAAAAATCTAGTAGGAGTAATAACTTTTCAGTGCAGTGGTCTTTGCTCTAAAAAGAAATAAATATTGATGGCTTTGATGCATTGGTGGTCAAACACTATTTGTGAGTCAACTCCACTATATAATCTTTATATAAAAATATATAGATTGTGGTTGGAGTTGATTAGCACATCTGTCTTGGTACAAATTATTATATCATGCAGCATCATTCATGACTCATCAACAATTATCCCGTCCATGTTAAAGCTTTCGTTTGCTCAATCTAATGAAATGAAGATTTAATAAAACGAATCTTAAAATCATGAGATAATTACTAATTACTCCCTCCATATTCGAATTAATAATTGTCGCATTGTTAACTCTCTTTTTTTGTCCTTTTTCAAGTATTGTGTCGTGGACAACCTTCTAATTATACCTATGTCTTAATATTATAATAAAATGAAATTTTGAAGTTAGAAAATATAATTAAGAACATGCATGTGAAATTATACTTCTCCTTAATATGTGTAATTTTATGTCATATGACACTTATCTACAGATGAAGGGAATAGCTCTGGACCTTTATCCTTGAATGCAAATTAGAACAAAGTTTGAAAATGTTTCAACAGTGCCTTCTTTTCTTTTCTTTAATTTTTTTTTTTTTGCATGATTTTAGAATTGAGAATCAAACGTTCATTCGATGTTGAAACTATTTTTTTTTTTTGCATGATTTTAGAATTGATTGGGATAAACTTTTTAATAATACACATAAATTGGAGATATTTTTTATATGCAAAAATTGAGAACACAAAATTTACCTATCCCTAATCAATATCACTAATATTGGGGGGAGAGATTGGTGGATTCCAAAATCACAACATACTTATCAAAGACCAAATAATGAATACAAATAATATTTATAATACGGGCTAGGGATGTTAATCGGCGCATTTCATCCGAATCATAGCCATTAATATTGTTTCAATTTCAGGTTAAGAATCGACTCATTAGTTATTGGAATTAGATTGGATCCTAACTATTAAGTGATAAAATGAAACGGTCTGGGTGGATTAACCAATAGGTATTATATGGGTGGTACCTAAAATTAAGAAACGCGGACGATAGAACCTTATTCAATTCAAAAATCAAAATTTCACTGCTGATGCTCACCTTTGCCGCCGTTGAGTCTCTCTTGCTTGCCTTGATGGAACTTAATTACAGGTTTCATAACCTTTTTTGCAGTTTTATTGTTGAATCCAACTTTGTATATGTTTAAGTTATTAGTACCTTTTCATTTTGGCCGAAAATATTATTGCATCATTATAAATATTTTCTGAAATCATTTTAAAATATCATTAAAAAAAATCACAAATCAATCGAACCTGACCCGAAACAAGCGGGTCGAATCGGGTCTGAACCGACCAGGTTTCGAGTTTGAACGAGTTGGTCTAGAACTAGAACTAAAATCACTACTCTATTGCTTAACAGATAATCAATAATTTTGGATCTATCCGTATACAATCCACTCATTGATATTATGGCCATTCTAAATTAGATTGCAATAGCGGGTCAAAGACATCTAAAATGTGGACTTAATTTATACTACAACCTTTATGCTAGTTCCTAAGATTCATTTTATAATATCATACAATCAATATATGCTATATATGTGATATCATATATAGATATATTGTGTGGAGTGTATATATACAACCGCTTAACTAAGATTATAACTACTTAGATAGTGTTTGGTTGATAAGATGATATAGGATTAGATAAAATTTAATTTTGTGATAGGTCGTTCGGCTGGATAAACACTATTTGATACTCCCTCCGTCCCACTATTGAAGACACACTTTCCTTTTTGGGCTGTCCCAATAATAAAGACACATTTCCAAAAAAGGAAAGAATTAGGACATAAGATACACTAATTAATTCCACCTTAATTATGGTATAAATAAGAGATAAAAAAAACCCTAATCTTATTTTTGCCTCTCTCACTCTCTCGTCTCTCACTCTCAATCCAGCTCTCCGCCTCTCTCACTCTCTCGTCTCTCTCTCAATCCAGCTTCTCCGGCGAGCCTCCGACCACCGCCGAGCACCCCTCGCCTCTCCGACCACTGACGGGGGCAGAGGGCCGAGACCTAGCCCTAGCCCCGCCGAACAGCGCGGCGCCCCTCCCCCTCTCTTCTCCTTCTCCGACGGCGCCTGCTTCTCCTTCTCCAGCCGACGGCGGCTCTGGGGCCGCGCCGCGACCACCTTCCTTCTTCCCCTCGCATCTCTCTCTGTCCGACTCCTCTCTCTTCCCCTCTCGGTTCTCCCTCATCTCTTTCTCCCTAGACTCTGTGTCTGCTGCGATTCGATTTTTGGGTTAGGGGCTAGGGTTTGCCGCGATTTGATTCTTGGGCTCGATTTTGCAGGTTCGATTTTGGGTTTGATTTTTGGGAGAGATTTGGGGGTTGAATTTCTGAGGTGGTGGTGGTTGTCGTAGGCGGCGGTGGTGGTTGTCGGAGGCGGCAGTGGTGGTTGGATTTGGGGGTTGAATTTCTGGGTTTGGTTTGGGGGTTGAATTTGGGTTTCGATTTTGGGTATGAATTGGGGATTGAATTTTTGAGGTGGCGGTGGTGTCGGAGGTGGCGGTGGTGGTTGTCGGAGGCGGCGGTGGTGGTTTTCGGAGGTGGTGGTTGGACAATATTTTTTATTTAATTCATTTAAATTAATTAAAATTTTCGAAATTAATGAAATTACAAAAATTTAAAATTCAACTAAAACATTAAATAGAAATAAATAAATACACTAAATTAAAATTAATCAACTACACTAATAGTGGTGGGCCACAACACTTTAACAACTAATCTACCTCTCCTTAATCTCCGTGCCCAAAAGACCTATGTCTTTATTAATGGGACGGAGGGAGTATTTAATTTCATGAGAGAGCCACCTAGAATTATTTTTGACATTTTTGTCTTGCCCTTCCACCTATGATAAAATTAATCTCGCAATTATCATGGGCAAAATTCGAATAATTTTGGACCAATTTGATTTCGAATAATTGAACAATCCCTTAAGATATTTGTGCATCATATTAAACTATAATACTCCATCCTGTTCCAATAGAACGTATCCAATTATCATTTTCGTTCATCTTTATAAAATTGTATCCAGTCTAGTTGTGGTAAGTTTTTCATTCACGATAAAGTGTGATCCTTACTCCGTTCATAATGTTGCTATTAAAAGTACCAGTTGGTTTACCAATTAACGCATCATTCTATGTTTGACATTTAAATACAATGTGAATTTTCATAAATATGTACTTAATTTAATAATGATGCTATTTGGCCATAATATGGGTGGCCATAATGGTTTAAATTCAATGTATTTAAATATTTTGTTTAAAATAAAAATATAATGTTGCTAGTTTTATTATTATGTACACATTGTAATTTTTTTTTTCAATTTTTTGTTTTTATATTTCTTTATAAATGAAAAAAATATATAAAAAATGTTAAAATAGCTACAATGTGTAAATCCTATTTTTATTTTAAATATAAAAATTAGATACATGAATTATATATATATATATATATATATATATATATATATATATAATATTATCGCTAGCCATAATATGATCACACAACTTTTATCTTAATTTAATTGGTGGCTAGTTCTACATTTTAAATACTACTCCTACTACTATACTCCCTCCGTCCCTGAAATAAGTTTCTCTTTTTCCATTTTGGGACGTCCCCCAAATAAGTTCCTCTTTCTTTCTTTCTATTTTTGGACAACTACCCCACCACTAATAATATTTTATTTATTCTTACTTTTAACTTTTTCACCACTTCCAATACTAATTATAACACTTTTTCACTTTTTCACCACTCCCAATACTAATTATAACATATTTTTTTTCACTATCAATACACTTTACCATTTTCCTTAAAACCCGTGCCGTCCCCAAAGAGGAACTTATTTTGAGGACGGAGGGAGTATATTTTATGCATTGGCATCCCATATACTCCAGTACTTTTTCTGGGATCGCGTTCCAGCACGCTGTCCAATCCATGATTAGCCTTTCATTAGTTTAATTAATCTGGCTTCAGATTTACATGTATATAAATCATCATTATTTAATGATTAGAAATATAATTTAAGTGGGTTGTACACGTGATTGCGATGGGGGATAAATTATTATATAAGGTGGCTCGTAGCCTTTCAAATTTCAATCTTACCCATTTTTTCAGAACACAAAATATTTTATTTATTTATTTATTACTGTTTTTTTGCCCCGCTTTCTGAAAAGGTAGACAAAGATCAATTATTGTTTCCACAAAATATGGGGTAAAGTATCTCAGTATTTATGACTTTGATCGATCAATTCCACAGTTAGAGCATCAACAACGTGGGGTGCGAAGGCCGGATTGAACCCGGCCTATCACACCCGCCACGGTTGTTGCACCCGGGTGCAATGGAGGAGGGGCGTATGGACGCACTCGGGGCAAAGCTGGAGCGAAGGAAATGGGTGTATTGCACGGCCCATTTCCGTAATTAAAAAAAAATTGAATTAAAAAAAAAATTAAACGGTCATTTGACCGTTGGCTTCTCAACGGTCTTCTCGGCCATTTTTTAATTTTTTTTTTCTTTTTCACCTATATATAATCACATATCCCCTTCCTCAATCACAAATATTATATCAAACTACTCATTTTCTCTTCAATTCTTAAAGAAAATGTCTTCATCCACCAATTCTTTCAACAATAATTCTTCCTCAAATTCTTCATCCGGCGAAGAAGTTCATGTTGATCCCGCACAACTTTCTCCTCTTCCCGATCCTACTCAAGCCCCCGATTTATTTTTTATGAGATGTGCTGTGAATTTTATGACAGTGGCAAGTTCATATCGTTTCGATCCACCTCCACCACGCCCGAGGAAGAAGCGGACAATGGTTCATCGTGACCGTGAAGGTGGAGCCGAGCGCCTCCATCGCGATTATTTTTCTGTCGAGCCTGTTTATGGGCCACAATTCTTTCGTCGTCGATTTCGCATGAGCCGAGAGTTGTTTCTACGCATTGTCAATGCGCTAGAAGTCGATCCTTACTTCCAACAACGTCCGGATGCTATTGGCCGCTTAAGCTTCTCCCCGATCCAGAAGTGCACTGCCGCTGTTCGACAATTGGCATACGAAACTGCTGCTGATTGTTGTGACGAATATCTCCGTATAGGAGAGACGACGGCGTTGGAATGCTTGAAGAAATTCTGCAAGGCCGTCGTTCGTATCTTTGGCGGCACGTATTTGAGGCGGCCAACAACTGCCGATGTGCAATGCATCACTGCAATGCACGAAGCCCGCCATGGGTTCCCGGGAATGTTGGGGAGCCTAGACTGCATGAAGGTGGAAATGTAAGTAATTTTGACGGTGACGACGGCGAGGGACCAAGTTCTACTCCTCAAACACAATTCAATTCCGGAGCACCACCGGAGTTCGCCGCCTATTTGGCACAGAATGCAAGCTTGAAGGATGCACGATTGCATGCTCGCCTCCGCGATGATTTGGTTGAGCATATATGGGCATGCTTTGGTCCGGTTGACCCGTAGTTCGACGGCTTTAAATTTTTCAAAAATTGGATGTTTTAAATATTTGTTGTAATTTTTTTTATTTGTAATGTTTGGATTTTTAGTTGAATGAATTTTATGTTGTTAAAATTGAAGTTGTTTAATTTAAATTGAAAAAAGAATAAAAGTAAAGAGAAAATGAAATTAAAACCTATTGAACCCGGGCGGGTGCAATACCATTGTTGGAGTGGGTGCAATAGAAGTGGGACCATGTCTATTGCACCCACTATGGGTGCAAGGGTTGTTGATGCTCTTATAGTATATAGTTTACCGTGATAAATTCTTGAATAAAAAACGAAAACAAAATTTGATACCATTATTTTCCGTCAATTATTCCTCTCAATACTACTACTACTATACTATTTTTCTCCAATAATTAATTTATTTAAGTTTCCGATACTAAAGGAAAGAATGAAAAATTCAGAGCTTGAACCACAAATCGAGTTCTAGTAAATTTAAATTGCGGGCTGCAACTTTTTAGAAGAAAAAAAAACATTAAATTGCAGGCTGCAACTTTTTAGAAATAAAACGTTCAACTTGTTGGTCAGCTGAGTTCGTTCTTGAGGATTTTCACACTCCTATTAATTTTGCTAATTTTTCTCAATTTTATGTTTTATAAATAAAAATACTAATTATAGCCAGTTGGACCAGATTTAAAATAATAGTCGAACTCCAGACCTTTACAATTTAGTGAGAGAAAAACCAACATCGGCGTTAAAGAAAGCCACCTATTTAAATTAATTATTACAAAAAATATAAACAAATTAGATTTCGAAATAGATAATAAATAGGGACAAATCTGAACATTTGATAAGATTTACGGCATAGTGCAAGACTGCGAGGTATAATTAAATAAGAAATAAAATGCAATAGATTGTCTCATCTTCAACTCAAAGGCTAATTTCTTGCTCGAGCGTGTCGGTAATCAAATTAAATTTGTAAAAAATACATATATTTTTTAATTATGGTTGCACACGTTGGGTTTTTAGCTACTAGTATTGACTGGTTCAACATATTTTTTTTTTCACTTAGGTGCGTTATCTTTGATTGTAAATTTATCATGGTAAAATTGGGGATAAACAAAATTTCACCATTTAAATCATTCGTCTTGACCCCTCATTTTTTACAACATAGAATTTGACCCTTAATCATTCATCATTTTCACTACAAAGGAGTAATAATATTATCCCTCCATTTTTAGTGTGATAATAATATCATCATTCATTTGTAGTGATAATGAGGAATGAATAAGGGTCCAATTCTATTTTGTATGAATTGAAGGAAAGAAAGGAAGAATTTAAAGAGTGAAAGTTTATAGAGAGCGCTTTTGATATAGCCATTTTGAAGAAGGAAACACAATATTTGGCCACTAATTGATAAAACACAAAATATGGCCATTTTATTACGTGTAAAAACTGTTTTGACTTTAATTAGGACGGACCAGATTCGGGTTTGCACGCGGCTTAGACACATATGACACTATTTAGTGCCATATGTGCCAACCGAAAAGAAAAGAAAAAAAATCTAAGTATATAACACTAATGGCACTAATATGGCCATAAGTATCATTCGTGCAACACTACATAAGAGAGTATATGGCACTACTGACATTAATATGACCATAAGTACCATTCGTGCAGTACTGAGTATATGGCACTAATGACACTAATAGTGCCATGTGTGCCTAACCCGCGCAAACCCGAATCTAACCCAAATTTGGTCCGTCATAATTAAGGGCAAAACAGTCATAAAACGTAAAAAATAGCTAGATTTTGTATTTTTTTTAAAATTAATTGTCAAATATTGTGTTTCTTTCTTCAAAATGGTCATATGAGTATATTGTTTCAAGTTTATTTATTTTTTTATTTTCTTATGATAAATTTACAACTAAAGAGAACGCACCCTTAGCTTTTTTGAGTCTTTGTTAATTAGTACTATATGTGCTACCTAGGTTGTCCATTATAAACTTCTAATGTGTCTCTCCAACTACTCTTATAGGTACTTTTTAGTAAACTATACTTTGGAAATAAATACATATTGTTTCTCGATAACCTGATTTTATTTTCAAATGTACGATGATCTCATTTGCGAAGTCTAATGACTTAAATAAAGTTAATCCGTGGACTTAACACAATTGAAAGTGTTTAGCAATTTTTATTTTTATTTTGCCTTCCCCGATAATCATACGGCCGGTTTTTGATAATTTGCATTTGAAAATAGTGCTTTCGTCAAAGAAAAAAAGGGAAAAATGTTCATCTAAAAGAAAGAAAAAATCAATTTCATTACATTTTCAAAGCACTCAAATTTTGAAAGTTTTTTGGGTCTTAATTGGAGTATCTATATATGGTCAAACTACATAATTAATTGCTTCTTTTCTTGCATCATTAGAGATCTTAATAAGTAGGCAAATTCTGTTGGCCTAAAACTATTTGACCAATCTCTTTTGATGGTACAAGTTGACATGGGCATAACCATTCTTCAAATTTCTGTTTTTATTTATTTATTATGGTTGCCAGAATGTCTGACCTCTTCAACCACATTAATATCAGTTTGAGGTCGACTTTTTATTCTTAAATTAATTATATGATTCAACTATATTTAAGTTAAATATAATATTACAAAATTACAAATAAATTGTTTAAGACAACCTAAAGAAGAAGAAGAACAAGAAAAAATATTGCTGTCTTGAAGTAGACTTCAGTCCCACAAAGTATATTATACATAAAAAAGCATTTCTTAATTATGTGGAGTTCTATTTCTATACTTCGCATTCAAATAATGTTACCAAAAAATGCTTCCGCAATTAAGTTGGTAGTATCATCTAATATCTAATCAGTCTGCTGTAGTAGTTGACAAATACCGAAAACAAATAAAATAGTAACAACAATATCAACTTAATCCATATCTTCAAAATAAAATAATTCAATTTTAAAAGTAAAGTTGCACGAATCCACTAAGTTATAATCAATAAAACACATAAGTCAACAAATGAAAAAAATTAAAATAAAAAAGTGGCGCGATGCCTGCTGGGAATTGCTGAATTATCATGCGCCTATTTTCAAAATCATGACGTAGATAATATGTCTAAAACTAATACTTATATATAAAGGTGAATTCATTAGATAATATGTCTAAAACTAATACTTATAAAGGTGAATTCATTAGATACTGTTTCACCATTATATGGATCACACATATTTTTTAAGTAATAAATAATATGCTCGGGGAGTTTACTTTGGAGGATTAGTCTTCTTAGATAAAAATAATAAGACTAATCATTTGTCCATTTTGATGAATTGAAACTTTGAAATATCTAAGTCCCTTGATTATTTCTATTGTTTAAATTAATTTTGCTTGATTTTTATCACACTGAAAGAATGAGATTGGAGAAATTCTATTCTCGAGAATAAAAATATTCAATCTCTTTGAGTCGAATTAATGTTTTCACGTAAGTGAATTTTACAAATGTCGTTTATTATACTTTTATAGAAAAATTTAAGTAGAATAATATTAAAAAGTTAGATAATTGATTCGAATATCACTAATATCTTATTCATTCAAATAAAAAGAGAAACTAATTAACTAAAATCTTTAGGATACAGGGCACGCCATATTTTGGATATACTGATTTTTATTCTTCTTTTTTCCTTTTTCATTTGCATATTTTTATCATAATTACAAACATGGGAACTTTGGGTTTATGAAATTATATTTTTGGGCCGGCTTGCAGGCCCAAACAGCAACTATTTGGATTTTGCTTTGTACAATATGGCTGGGTCCAAATTTATGTATGCGACAGTTAAAACTGAAAGAATTCGGACGTTTAAAACTATACATTATGTCTATTGCCAAAAAAAAAAAAAAACTATAAATTATGTCAATTTTTAAATCAGGAAATTATGTCAATTAAATGGACTAATGTACCTAAAAAATACGAGTACATGCATATGCTGACAAGGAAAAATACTTAAAAAAGGAAGAAAAAAGCTAGTTAAAAAAACATTTATGTTGAATGTGACTGCATAGTTATTTATAAGGAACACAAGGACTTCAAAATAATTAAGTGAAAGTCAAAGGACTTAAGAAGCGAGTTAGTTAGCCTGTAACTAATTTTAGACCCGAGCCTTCACGTGAAGATTTTGCAGCTGAGTTTTTTACTCTTAGGATGCGTTTGGTTTGATTAATTAATTAGGAATGACTTAATAAAATTAATTCAACTTAATTAAGTATTTAGTATGCATGATTTAGTTCGTGAGGGATAAATTGGTCCACACTCTAATCATCCAATTAAAATTGGATGAATTATTTAATCAATATTCTCCAATCATATCAATTTTATTAATCTTATCTATCATATTCATCAACTCAAACACCCCTTAATGTTGTTTATAAGTTAATGGTTACTTTATCAACAATGTTAGGTTCATTCTTTTCTCCTTAATTGAATAGAGAGCTCCTTTACCAGCATGTAAACGCACACACAAAATTTTATGCCCTTTTTCATAAGTGAAAAAGGGCATTTTTACAAGTGTTTATAAGAAAAAGGGCATTTTTGCCTATTAACACTTTTATGTATGCATTCTTATTCTTATATTCATGCAAATTAAGTTTTTGAATATGTGTTGATTTCTTGGAATTGTTTTTCTTCTAAGTCAAGGAAGAATCATGTCAACTACGAAATTTAAGAAGAAAAAAAAAGTTTACTATGAACAATGACTTTGCATTGGAGAGAGAGAGAGAGTTCATAGGAGATGTTTACTTTGCATGATTGATAAAATGGATGATTGAGTATTTTTTATTCTCAAGAGTAGGATAACTTCAATCCCACTCTTTTGATGGGATTAGGAATAAGCAAAGCTAACTTAAATGATAAAAATAAACAGCCTTGAAATATCCCAAAGTTTCAAACCAACAAAACAAACAAAGAATTAGCTTTACTATTTAAGGCTAATCTTTCAAAATAAACACCCATGAAGTTTTTCTATTACTTTATTTTATTTAAAATACTGAGTTTAGTGTGGGCATGGGCCTGGCTGAATTTCTAACATGCATAGGGTGGATCATGGGCCGGACTGACATAAACCTCCAAAACAATAGCCTGTTTTCTTTGACTTGCGGAAGCTTGTACATTTGTACTTATAGCATAAAAGGTTATACTCTTGAGCCCGGCCCATCTTCTCGTGTAGCTTAATTTTGGTTGCCCAACTTCTAATGGACCCGTTGTTGCTTTTTGTTAATATCATCATGCCTTCAAGGATGCACTCATATTTTATACCAATAAATTGGAATTTATTTTGTTTAATATCGTTTTCGTGGACTTTGATTTGATGAATGGGATAAATATTATTGATATAATAAGTATAATTAGATCATTTAATTTTGTGTTTGGATTGATAGATTATGATGTAGGATAAATTAAAGAATTATGACTAAAATGTAGAAAAAGAGAGGGCGCCCCAGTAAAAAAAAAATAGATTTTTTTTACAAACCCTAAAGAATGCAAAAAATTAAGGACAAACAAAATTAATAATAATTTTAGCGTATATTTTAAAATTTTGAATTATGAATAGAATGATGATTAAATAATAGATTCAACTTTAAGATGATAAATAATTATTTAATTAGATGATTAAAATGTATGTCCAAATTCCTCCAATTTGTTTTTTTTTTTTTTTTTTAGGGAAGGAGGAACGGTGATTTGATCATTGAACCTCACTATTCGTAGACAGAAGTTCGCACCGCTTGGTGTCTCTTTTGGGACTCCTCCAATTTGTTAGATATGTCAAAATGCAATTCACATAGCCCATAGGCTTGGAAATGTAGTTGGCGCATTTAAAGTTTGGGCCCATAGGTTAATCAACTACCCGTTTTCAGAACTAAAGTTTATGTACTTTTAATTGCTCTAATAAATTCTTGAACATTTTTAGAAATTTGTATTGTTAATACTATCTCCATTCATCAAGAAGATCAAGAAGAGCATACAATTTTTGATGAACACAAAATTTAAGAAGTATTAATATAGTAAAATCTTCACATACATAACTTGTAGTATATGAAAAATACACAATTTTATAAAAAGATATGATGATTCTACTCAAATTAATGTGAAGTACCGTTCATGACCTTGGAAAATAATACAAGCACATAATTTTTTTGTAAAAATTCTCACATTTTTCTTACACAAAGATACTTGTACAAGAAAAGTGTACAATTATTAGTCGGAAATATGTACTCCCTCCGTCCGCAATATCGTTTCCACATTTGCCATTTCGGTCCGTCCGCGATATCGTTTCCACTTCCATTTATAGAAGTAGGGTCCACAATCTTCCACTCACAACAATTGTGGGACCCAAACTCCACTCACTACATTTCCACTACTATCCACCACTTTTCTTAAAACCCGTGCCGTCCACAATGTGGAAATGATATTGCGGACGGAGGGAGTACTAAATATATTGTCATTGTAAGTTCATGTCACTTTCACATATTAAATGGTGAAATAAAATTAAATATGCAAACCCCAACTATAGCCATGGAATTGTAAAAAATGCATGATTTGTTTGTCAATTTTAAACATCAACATAAAGGTTAAAAATTAACAAATTATATATCCCTCTCTCAAATTAAGTTATCTACCCAAGTATGTAATTAGCCACTGATACATATATAGGGGCTAAATCGAATTAGCCGTTGAGTTTTGTTTAAAACACAATTATCAGCAGTTAAATCGATTTAGCCCATATTTATTTGTGATTAATCACATTTTTAAGTAGATAATTTAATTTGAAGGCATAATATATAATGTTTTAATTTTTTATTCTTTATAGTGATTTTTTTGTCCGTTTGTATATTTTTAGTACTAGTTAATTGAGCGTATTCTATGATTTAATCATGAAATAAATTAATTATTTTTGTTTTTGAGTATTTTAAGAAGACGCTGAACATGTTCCTAGTATATTAGAGTATGATACACATGAAAAGTTATTAATTATCATATACTATTAGTGAACGGAGATACTACATTATATATGAATTATAAATATAAGTTAATTATACTTTATGCTTGAATTCAACAATGTTTTAATATGGCATGACTTTAAATGTTAATCCAATATTATAAATTGAGAAGGAAAAATACATTTTCACTTTCTTATTATTATTCGTTGTTTTTCTTCATTTTCTTCCCAAAGACATACAAAACCGTATCAGATTTTATATTGTACATTGAATTTTCAATTATGATTTGCTAATTAATAATTATTTCCATATAATAAAAGTGTAGCAAATCAAAATAATAGTAGTAACAAATAAATTATCCCTTTTTTTTGCACAAATAAATACATTATCCTTAAATTAAAGTGCGGCGGATGAAATTACTAGAAGAGCAGTATTCTCCAAAAATAATTTGAGAAAATCTATATTAGAAAAGTCAATAAAGCATTTCATAACAAAGAAATTAAAGGTTAGAAAGGGAAATTAAAGAATAGGCGCAGAATATAATTTACAGATACACCAAAGTAGCTGTAAATGTCGATGCCTTTAACGATAAAGATAAAGATATACTTCTACTATAATACGGCAGACATTAATAAATAAGGGTGATGTTATTTGCTTCAATTTGATTCGGATTAAATATAATAAAATTTTAATGTTTATCATAAAAAGATATTTTTATTATTTGTATATTTTTATTCCATAATTTTAATTTAATGTATATATCTTGTGAACAAAAAATCCATGAAGTATTTGTATTTTCATCAAGAATTTTGACTAATTTTATTTATGTTTATTAGTAATATTTTTTTTGAATCAATTAATTAAATAATAATTCATCATTACATTTTCTTTAAAAGTCATCATTAAGTGGATATCTTTATCTTTTAAAATTATAATTAATTTTAATTTAAGTAATATATTTATTCCATTTTTAAAAATGTGTTAAATTATTTAAATAAAATTAGTATAATATATAATACAAATTTTAAACTTAGTTTGGAAAAAAATAAAAAAGAATTGATAAAGTTTTACCCGGAGTATTTAAGGGAAAATACATTTCTATTT
The DNA here is from genome assembly GCF_028751815.1 of Salvia miltiorrhiza. Classification (NCBI taxonomy): domain Eukaryota; kingdom Viridiplantae; phylum Streptophyta; class Magnoliopsida; order Lamiales; family Lamiaceae; genus Salvia; species Salvia miltiorrhiza. The sequence goes on from NC_080387.1 coordinate 68,709,500, forward strand.
TTTGTCCTCATTTATCCCAATTAATTTAATTATAATATCTTTACCATAAATTAACAAATAACGCGATATTTTTGTGTACGGATAAATATCTACCGTTTCTTTTCTAAGATCCCACGGGCCCATACGCGTCACGTTCACGTGACATGGGCCCCACGCAAAAAATATCTAACTAACTACTCTCCAACCCTGGTTAGTTAAATCTAGAATATTGTTCCAATCTTAGCCGCCCCAAGACACGGCGACAGCTGCCGAAAACACTGTTTCTTAACCACGGTTGCGTAACTAACTAACCCTAGCGCACTGCGCACCCCGCTCATATTACCCTTCTCCCACCCAACCCAAGATTACTTAGCCATCTCCGCCTATATATATCGCCGTTTCCCACTCTCTCTTCTCATTAGCTCTCCTATTTTCCTTCTTCCTTATCGTTTCAGTTCTTTAATTCCTCCTTTAATCGTAGAAATGGCTGCCGCCGATGTTGAATTCAGATGTTTCGTTGGTGGTTTGGCTTGGGCCACCACCGAGCACTCGCTCGAGCAAGCTTTCTCTCAGTACGGCCAAGTCGTCGATTCGAAGGTCTGTCTGTCGAGGAGATCGGATCCCAATCCATCGTTTCTCTCTCATCTGATCTGTTAGCGTTGTTACTCTGTTACTATCACTGTTACTCTCTGCTACTGTTACTGTTTCTCTGTTACTAACTTGCTTCTGGAACGGTACGTTCTGTCTTCCTCTTTTTCATCGAAGGGTTGAAGATTGAATCATCGCTTTTCAGTTTTCTTAAAATTTGTTGTTTTCACCAGATCTGTTGTGGATTTTGTCAGATCTAATTTTGCTTTTATCGGATTTGATTATGTCCTTGCAGATCATCAACGATCGGGAGACCGGAAGGTCGAGGGGATTCGGATTCGTGACGTTTAGAGATGAGCAATCGATGAGGGATGCGATCGATGCGATGAACGGTCAGGATCTGGACGGCCGTAGTATAACCGTCAACGAGGCTCAGTCTCGCGGTGGAGGCGGCGGCGGAGGTGGCGGTGGATTCCGCGGACCTCGCCGTGAAGGTAGCGGTGGTTACGGAGGAGGTAACGGTGGTGGTTATGGAGGAGGCAACGGTGGCGGTTATGGTCGTCGCGAGGGCGGAAACGGTGGCGGTTATGGTCGCCGTGAGGGCGGCAGCGGTGGATATGGTGGCCGCAGCGGCGGATATGGTGGTGGTGGCGACCGCTCTTACTCCAGGAGTGGTGGATCTGATGGAAACTGGAGGGAATAGTTATTAGGTGTTGTGTAGTTGGTTTCCTTTAGTAATTGCGTTTCGATTTGGTTACTTGTCATGGTGTTGCGCTATAAGTGATTTTGTCCTTGGGTCTTTGGTTACTTGATTTCTGTCAATTGTGTCGAATTGAAGTTCTCGTTGTTCGGTTGAATGAAGTGAAGTGATAGTTCTTACTGAATTTGTTTTTTTTCCTTTCTGTTGAATTTTATTACTTGTCGTATTGACGCACAAATTCATATTTTAAAAAATATTTTCATGTCTAAATTCGCAACTGACTTATATATAGCTCGATTTATGACTTTATATGGCATATTTGATTCAATAAATAAGGCAAATTTTAATAATGCTCACAAATGTTTCCAGTTGAAAAAATTGTATCCAGACCTTGTAAAGCTCCACAATATTTACTTGCGGGATTGAGACTCCAAACAAAATTCGACTTTGGAATTTTTAAGAAATACTCTCGGTATCTCGTCAGACGTCTTATTAATAATGTTTTTAATCAAAATTAACATATTAAGCATCTTATATGTTTTTAATCAAAATTAACATATTAAACATGTTAATAATGATAATTAATTATATTATGATTAAAGAGAGGGATTCTAGATAACTAAATTAATAATATATGGAGTAGATAAATAATTTAATAATATATAGTATCCATAAATAGATTAGAATATTTTTTATGAACACACTAAAAAAGAAAATTAGGACTATTTTTAGACTGAGGAAGTGATAGTACTGCTGAATTGGAAGTTTAATATAAAAAGAAGAAATAAAAACCCTTGAATGCACAAGACGCAAGCAAGGAACAGAGACTCTAAAAGAGTCCGAAAAACAAAAACAACAACGCGCAGAAAAGTCTAAACGTTACCGCAAAAACCAACAATCAAAAAGTAAAATCCATATTGGAATGATAATCATCCTTGTTGCGATCATTTTCCATGTCTATTACATCCGACCAACGGATGTTCGGAATATTGGAATGATAATCATCCTTGTTGCGATCATTTTCCATGTCTATTACATCCGACCAACGGATGTTCGGAATATTGTTCATAGTACGCATCGCGTTGCTGCTACTATGATCAACCACGAAGTTGTTCTGCTGAAATCCAATACCCTCCGCATTTCTTAGGCGGTTTTTAACGCTATTAGTCGGAACTGCATGTACAAGCTCCCTTCCTTTTCCCGAGCCTTTTGGACGGCCACGTCCGCGCTTCGGCTCCGAGGGCAATAACATCTCTTGATTAACCTGGTCCTCTAACCGATTTATACGACTAGCAATATCCTCCGGAGTAGGATTGGACTGCTTATCTCCAACAACCTCCTTTTGAATCGAATAATGAACCTGCTCACTCACAAAACCATCTGTCCCAACCTCCGACTGCTGCTCCGCCACTGCATCCTTAAGCGCCAAAGTGATAGTACAAAATACACATGTATGGACGGTTTCAGAGGCCATGTACCTTCACAGTTGCCGGTTTTTTTTTTTTGTATTACCTAATATGTATGATAAAAAAACAATTGGATCCGATAATAAAATCTCGTCTGGTCATCTTAATACATTATAGTATATCAAACAATATTATTTTTATAGCTATTTGAATATATTTTTTAAATATAATAAAAAATATTCATCCAATCAAATATGGTTCATATTTCATACTGTGTACCAAACAAGTCCTTACGTAAAAATAGAAAGGTTTGGCAATTTGATTTAGTTGCCGATTTTTCATTTTTGAATTTTTCATTTTTGAATTCATAAATTTAAAGTCTAATTTGGTTGCATTATCTGTTGCCGACTCTTATCATTAATGAAATTTCATACTAATATATTTTTAAGTTTGTAGGAACTTTATGGTATTTATTATCACCAAAATGTAAATGAGTAATTTTTTTCTTTTTGAGTTGGGAGAGTTGGGGAGGAGGTACAGTGGGGTTTGAACCCGGGACCTCACTTATTATTATTGTTGTTATTATTATTATTATTATTCTTATTATTATTGTTATTGTTATTGTTGTTATTATTATTGTTGTTATTATTATTATTATTGCTGTTGTTGTTGTTGTTATTATTATTATTATTATTGTTATTGTAATTATTATTATTTAGTGTGCCTGGCATTTTTTTTCTTGTTATACACTAAATAGTGTATTGTATGCCCATAGTTATCTTGAAAGATGTGAAGAGTGGGGTATGAAATATGAATAGTTTATATGAAGATGATCCCATCGATGATGATTCGGATGGATATGATATGATATGATATAGTCGTAATTAAATTAATGATAGTTGCTTGCTCCCGGTCCCACTCATGGTTGAAAATTGAAAATGTGAAGGGCACAAGTGGGTTTAAGAATTCGAGTAAATTGTACGAGATGAAAAGATGCTTCTAAAATAAAAACAAACTCTGTAAATCATTAAGAAAATATCTCACTTCGTATCCTGGTCCGGACTGTTCTGTCCAAAATATCTAACTCATGAATCTTAGTTTTCCCTCAAAAATAAATAAATAAATCTTATGCTCCATTCGTACAATTGAACATGACTCGATTCTTTTTAACATAAAAATAAAAAAATATATTATAAATTGAATAAAAGTTTGGCCACATTCAATACATAAACTTCAGTTTTTTGTTTTTTGAAGTTTGGCCCGAATTAAAATTTTGGCCATGTTTAAAATTGTATTTTCTTTTAATTTGTCCCTTCTCTAATTTTTTAATTTTGGTGCTATTATTTTATCCTTTCCTTTTTTTTTTCTGTTCCTTTTTGTCTGGTTTTACATTGTGCACTAAATCAAAATTTCTAATTTTATTTCAAAATTACTAAAACTCTAATTAAATTATATAAACCATGAGTTCTAATTATGAGTTGTATTTAAAAGAGCAGAAGAAGAATTTATTAATTTAAAAGAAGAAAAGGGACGAAATAAGAAGAAGAAAAGAAAAAACAAAAGTAGAAGGAACGTAATAACAAAAAAATAGAAAAGATGTGCCAAAACAATGAAGAAGAAAAAAAGAAAAATAAAATAAAATAAAATAATTTTAAATTTGATCAACGATTCAAAATTTAAAGAATTCCCAGTTTATCTATTAATTAACTAACAACTCACATGATCTCTTCTCTCTCTCTCTATTTTTTTAGATAGGATCCTAATAAGGGTGATTCTATACATAACCCCCATTTTAGTCGGCCCCCATTTTAATAAAATAATAAAAACATATAATAAATTTAAATTTACTATTGTATCCCCATAACTCCATAATTAAAATTTTATTCAAATAACAACTATCATCATAGCCCCCATGAAATTTCTAAGCACGATGGACAAATTCACAAGATCAATCAAATTTGTAACTTTTTCGGAATTGTCTGCAACATCCTTTTTCAATCTTTGCTGAAGCATTTCTCTGAATTTACTAGTACATTTCAAGTACCTAAACTCACACCAGTGGCTTGATTCTGATTGTGGAACAAATTGAGAGGCCTCACAGAGCCTTTGTCAAGGTTTGTTTGCAATTGTGAATTATTAACAATTCACTTGTGTAAAGTGAGAATGAAACCTCGAATTTACAGTTCACCAGAATGCTCGAAACCCTCACCAGTCATCATATTCATCGCACAGGGCCGACCCTTCTTCATGAATCCGAGAATCACCTCTATAATCAACAACTTTTATGACGAAGAAGACGACGACGATACTGCGCATGAGAGGTTGTTTTCCTGCGCCATCAAATGAAATTCTCCAACAAAGTGTCTGCAGTCATTGCCTTCCTCCAACTCTCTTCTTCTCGCAGATTGTGGCACTCCAGTAACCACAGGGAATCTGCAGATTAAAATTGGGGAGATCTCTCATAAAAATGGGCTACAAATGGTGGGGATAGAGTAGAATTTTAATTTGGGGCTATAAGGATAGTGTAGTAAATTTATTTAAAAAAATTTAATGAGGAGGTTATAGTGAGTAAAATGGAGGCTATGAATAGAATTACCCTCCTAATAAACTTGGATGTAGCTGTCAAATTCAATTTCAAAGGTGGGCCTAATATAAGCGGCCCAAATTTCTTGGGCCAACTCTTCTTGGATTTGAAGTCCAGCCCAACACATACACGTCTACTAATTAATATAGAATGCAACTCTCTGTCTCGGCCGCAAATGGCCCTGCACCAGACCTAGAAGCCCCTAAATTCCAAGGCACCAAATGTTGATGCCAACTTAAGTAACTATCTACAAATTTTAAAGAGTAGTGAGCCTTCAAACATTATTTTTTAGGTTAATAATTTTGGTGTATCATATCTACACTTGAAAAGATTAAGTACGAACACAATTCATTAATGATTTGTTTTGACGCGAACAAGAATTATGAGATTTGTATAAACAAGGGCATGATTTGATATGAACATAAAGATGATATGATATATGTACACACAAAGTACTATAATGATTTGGTATGATAGATTCAAAACCTAACTAAATAATAATAATAATAATAATAATAATAATAATAATAATAATAATAATAATAATAATAATAATAATAATACATAATTATTATTTTACATAATAATGATATGAATTTGATACGAACACGCCCTATAAAAATTTATAATGATCTTAATTATCACGAGAATATTGAATACTAACCTATTAATTTCATACACATTTTTTATCAAACTTTAGTATTGTATATTATCGACCCTACTTTTTCCCGTTTTTATCTCTAACTAAGATTTCAACCAAATAAATAACCAATTTTAGGCATCGTTTAATTTCAAACAAAATACGGGTGTGTTTTTAAATGATATGTGTAGAGGCTAAAATCTACAATTGAGGATGACGTCTGCACATTCGGATCGATTGGGCACTAGCAACCTGTCAACACAAGAACAGGTAAGAGCCCTAGATTGAGCACCGGGAGGGGGTGTCGACCGTAGAGCCTCTGACGCTCAAGTCTGTAACGGAATAGCAAAGCGGAATGACAAATAAAATGAAATGAGAGAGAAAGATAGGTTGGAATGCGTGGTTATTCCAAGCTGTCGGCGGCGTCGGAGGGTGCAAACGGCGACAACGAGTTGTGATAATGGAAGGTGGAAAACGAAGATAGGCCAAGTTAGCTATTTCCGACTTAGAAGAGCAATCAAGGTGGTGACAGAGTAGAGAGAATTTAAAAAGTAAAGAGCAAGTAGGATTTTGTGTCCCCTTTTGTGACCTAGTCTGGATGTTTATATAGATGGCATCCAGATGCTAGGGTTTCCACAGTCTGGCCTCGTCAAAACTCCTATCTCCCAGGTTGTTGCGATTTGAACGGGATCAAAAGATTTACCCTCTGACTGCGTCAGCTTGTTGAAAGACGTCTTTTAGGGTTTGAAAGCTGGGAGACGTCTTCTAGGGTTTGACAGATGGGCCTTGTAATTCGTCAATCTAGGTTGACAATAATCCTTGGGCTGCATGCGATATATCCAGCTTGGTTGTGGATTCAAGTCGATCTATAGCTTTTCCGGCTAGATGGACTAATCTGTTTGACTAATTAGGCTTTTTAGAGTCGCGCCAGATTGACGAGCTAGCTTGATGGGCTTAGACTGAGTACGAATTATTCAGCCTGACTGATAAGACAAGTTGGACTTGAACTGGGATAGTCAATCTGGGTTGGTCCAGGTTGATCTTGCAATAATATAACTTGACTTATTGGGCCGACCGAACAAGTTTTCTTAAGTAATTGGGCCTGCCTCGTTATCGATCCAAGTTGCTTTGAAGTTTGTCGGGCTGGATTGATCGGGTTGTTTGGCTCATTGGACCATCTTGAAATATTAATTGGGTTTGAGCCAAGTTGACGAATTTTGCCCACTACAATATGAATACTACTTTTCATAGAACCAATGAAGATTAATCCTTTTTTGAAAATTAATCTTATTTAATATTGAATTAATAATTAAATATTAATTCAAAAATTAGAAAGTAAATATAGAAAAATAATTATAAATCTTAATTTAATTAGTGACCATTCTAATTAATTATCTTAAATTATACTAAAATACAATAAATAAAAAATGAGACACGAGGGGCCATATATATTCTCTGTTTTGTCCCTATTGTGGTACAAAATTACAAATAAGAGTATTCGAATCTTATCGTATCATTTTTACACAAGCCACATATAGGTTATCACCATTGCAACCTATTTTTTGCTACGAATCATTCATCGAAACGAAATTAAACTTCCACGACACCACTCTCACCCCTTACATATATATGTGCTCCAAAGTTTACCATTTTCGAATCTTATTCTTCATTTATTTATTTCTTTCTAACTAATACTAAAAATATATTTTACCATTCAAAATAAATAACTTTCATGATCCAATCATCACGCGAAAAGGTGGCTTAATTTGCACAAAGCCCATTAGCATCAGATGGGATCCTCTGTCCCACAATTTAGTGTGCACCACCGTGTACCACTCTTAATTTGTCTATTTTATAATTATTTGTTGTAAAAATAAAAAATATTATTATATTATGAACTCTAATTAATATTTATAACTAAAAATTGAAATTTAAAAATATTATATACCCTAACTTTGAATTAACTAACCCAAATAATCAATTATTATTTCAAATAAATATAAAAAAATAATTATAAACCCTAATTGGATGAGTGAATCCTTGTTAATTATCTTCTTATTATATTAAAGCATAATAAATTAAAATTGAAGAAAATATAATGAAAAACTATAATAATAAATTAAGACTGGTACACACTAAATTATGAGACAGAGGATCCCATATGAATTAACCCATAAGTGCCTTGCCATCAAAATTAAGTTTAATTAATTATGTTTAATTATGTGAGTGCACTTTGAATATATTGCTCGATTTGAGAATTGGGATGAGAATAGTCCACGATATATATATTTGTATACATCAAATTAAAATACTATTTAAGGTCCCTCACCTCATATTTGAGATTCTCACAAGTTGTAAGAATTTGGACCATCCTACAAAATTCTCGAGCGTGACACCCCTAAGTATATGCATATGCATGAATTGTAATAATTTAAAATCGAAACATTTTAAGATTGTATCTACAAATTGTTGTGAATTGAAAGTTCACCTTTTTTTTTTCTTTTTTCAAAAAAAAAGTTCACTTTTTTTTGCATCACACGCTGAGATTCCCTTTGTCAATATGCATATGTAACTTTCATCTAATCATTGGCGATTAGCCTATGATTGCAGGCTAGCCCCATTGGAAAATTCCCACGCATATTTTTGCAACTTGTCATAATATTCCCTCTCAATATCTCAACAAGAAAAATTAGCAACAAATAACCGGTTGCTTTTTGCTGTCAAAGTTTCTCAAATTTGTTTTCTGATTCTCTCTCTTTTTCTTTCTTCTTCTTCCATGACTCATGATATGATCAGATGTTGATTTTTACGACATGATGCAATAAAAAAGAAAGGCGACTACACTTAGTATAAGTTGATCTTAGCAGGCAGCATGTTAGGAAATTCATGTCGTGTGTGAGATAGGTGAGAGAAGATTTGATGAGAGAGAAAGGAAAGGATCGCAACTTTCTTTTTTTTTTTTTTTTTTTTTTTTGAGAACCTGGATCGCAACTTTCTTGAATTCTCTTCTTTCAGCTATTACATTTTTTCGACCCCATTGCTGCACTTTCGGTGTGGTGGAAAATATCATGAATTTGTTGCACATATATATATATATATATGGGGGGTTATAATTACAACAACATCGGAACATTTCACCGAATGTATAAAATCATTGTATTCGTTGTGAAATTTATTGTATTAAAACAAATGAAATTTTCATTACTCATGGGATTCGAACTCAAGTAATGCACTAATGCATTCATTCAACAAAGTGATGCATTCACCGTCGTAGATCTTCGCGATCGAATGATTGAAAATAATAATTATGGTATATATACCAGTTACTGTTTAGGATTATTAACGTTGCATATATATAGCCTATCAGATTTCTTAATTTGAAGTATTAATTTTTTGAGGAGTCAGGGGATTTTTTAGAACAATAACTTATGTTGATTTGGAAATTAGGACAAAAAATTTTGGACTTGTAAAAATAGGACACTAATTTTTTTTAGAGTAAAATAGAACACTAATTAATAAGCGTCGTAAAAATAGGACATTTCTCGGCCAATAATTGGCCGAAAAATGTCCCGCGGATGCAACACTTATTGATTAGTGTCCTATTTTACTCTAAAAAAAATTAGTGTCCTAGTTTTACAAGTCCGAAAGTTATTGTCCTAATTTCCAAATCAATCTAAATTACTGTCATAAAAAACCCTCGAACTCATTTTTTGAGTATTAAAGTTTTGTTGTTTTGCTTTACATTGCACATGTTATTATATGTTGATAAATAAGACGAAGAAGAACATTCAAGATTTGATTAATTGCTTAGTATTAAGAAAAATGTATTTGTGTGTAGGTGAAAAAGTGAAAAGATGTTTAAAGGGAAAAAAAATTACCCAAAAAGGAAAGAGTCTCATTTATGGCGGGACACCTAAAATAGAAAGAGTCTCACTTATAATGGAACGGAGGGAGTACTTAACAGTTGGAATCATAAGATTTGGGCAGTTTTAATACAACCACAGCAAAAGAACAAAAACCATATATTTTGGTCCAGAGAGACCGAAAAAAACCTTATCTAATATTCCATGCCGAGAGAGAGAGATTCTTGTATGTATGCAGTTGATTCAGTTGCACATAATGCAAAGATATGGTCATGTCAGCAAGAATATCACATAGTACATCATGATGGAGAAATATAAAAGCACAAACAATTTTTACTGTGTTTTTCCACTCCACAATAATCAATAACTATATATAACTTCCAAATTATTCCATACATCCTTAATATTAAAGCTAAACCACTCAACTTGACACAATTTTCCTTAATAACAACCGAAGTCCAAAAAAAGATATTGCCAAAAAAAAAAAAAATAGTGGACCAATGTACTTAGTTATCAAGATTAATATAGAGGTTGCAGCTACTAACCTCCAAATTCTGATTTTTATTTTTTTTATCATGTCTATGACTTTATAAGGTGGTAGAAAATATGCCACCTAACAAAATACATGGATGTTTTGGAAGATTTTGTGAAGAAATTGAGGCCCCTACAAGGTGAAACTGAATCAAACAAAATGCATGGCAGTCCAAACAGCACAGAAATGAATCCCTTTTTCTGCATTAAAATGTTGATAAGATTAATAATTGATTTATATAGATATATATATCTGTCTAAAAAAAAGAGGGAAATTTTTTCGATGCAGGGCTCCATGCTGATGTGCCTTGTTGAGCTATTTCTTGGCTACAAAACTAAGACAATCATTGTACTGAACTTGGTTAAGACAGCTATGGATTTCTTGGAGCCTTGTTCAACGACGTAGACGCAGAGGAGAAAGAAGAGAGAAAAAAGGAAATGGTGAGAGTAATGTACAAGTTCTTGATCAATAATAATTGATCATATTGTATCAATTTCTGCACAGGCCTTTGAGAAAAAAATTTCATGCAAGTACACACCATTTTGAGGAAACTCTTGTACTAGTTGGTATGGTTTTAGACCCTCACACTGTTTTGGATAAGCCAACGCGTTTTCCCCTCTCTTTTCTTCAATCATCATCCTCTTTGAGATCTTGATAAATCTGTGATGTTTGGTCTTGACAAAGTTGCTGTCTGTATAGCATAATTTGATCTTGTATTCTTGTTTGAGTATTTCTTTAATAATATGTGTGTGTGTGTGTGCGTGGGAGTAGATATTTTGCCAAGTGGGATGGCTTGTTTATGTGGGTAGTGAGCAAAATGCAAGTAAACAAACAAATTATAATTAAGTGAGCTGAATTAGCATGTATAGATTCCACACACTTTGTATAATTTTTTTTTCTTGAATTTCAAGTATGTGAGGCCACATTCTTGCACACGATGTAAGAAAATGTATATATCCATAATTTGTAACCAAAAAACTAGGAAGATTAATTAACTAAGTGGGATATTGACATTCTTTCACAGTTTATTTAGATTCTTGAAGGTTGTAATAGTCTTTTGTCCTGCTTCATTTGTGGTTCTTAACTAGACAAATCACTAAAATTCTTCAAGATTTTGCAATTTTTCATAGGCCAGCTGTATAAAGACCCCACCCACCCTCCCCCACCCCCCAACCAAATGAAGCTTATAAATAAGCAGCATAGCATTTCCCATTTCTACCACACCATCTCAAGCTCAAATCAAATACTACTTCACTTTACCTCACTAGCTAGCCCTCTTTGCTTTCTTTGTTTCCTTCAAATTTAGCATTTTTTTTCAATCCATTCATAAAAAAAATGGCATCGTCGTCGATTTCGCACTCGGGCAGCAGCAGCAGATGGTCTGCCCAAGAAAACAAGGCCTTTGAGAGGGCTTTGGCCGTTTTTGACCAAGATACCCCTGACCGTTGGGCCAACGTTGCCCGGGCCGTAGGGGGCCGGACGCCGGAGGAGGTGAAGATGCATTACGACAACCTCGTTGAGGATATCAAGTACATTGAAAGTGGGAAGGTTCCATTCCCCAACTACCGGACCACTCGTTGAGGTACAATTAATCAGTCAGTCTCGTATTTCGTTTCATCACTATTTTGCATCTCTGTCTATGGCCTAACATTGGTAGCTAGAGTTGAATGACTATGTGGGATTTTCTCCATCATTGGTAATGAATGAACTTGGGTTGTGATAGTGATCATATAGTAATTGATTTTGTATCCAAATAATTAGACAAAAACTAGGTGGTTATTAATTAACAATTTGTGCTCGTGGGCACTAGCTAGGGCAGGTAGGCCTCTCTTCATACATGCATGGAATTATGTCGTTTTCTAACACACGCACATAATTTTGTTTTTAATTTTTACGTACACTTTTGTAAATTCCCTTCTTTAAATAGGCTTCACAACAATAAACATTTTGTTAATATTATTAGGGTACTATTATATTCTCAAAATAGATTCATTCAACTCCAAAAGGGGCCTTTTATACGTAGTTTTCGTATAGCTCCCATTCAATTAACCTAAAATCTTGGAATTGGATTCTTGTGGTTTGAAGTAGTTTAGAAATAATTTGTGCCACGAATGCAGCATTTTCACGTGCAATTTTGATTCTATTTAATGTTAATTATATATATATATATATAAAACATTATAGGACGTTCTTGATTTACTTTTGCCCTTTTGCATGCATGATCATTTCTAAATGCCATGCATATAATTATAGGGAATAATATGGGTATTATTTGTTCTGATGCAGGAAATCTGATGAAGAGATTAAATAAGAGATGGAAGATGACAACATATCTAATTGAAGCAAATATATATACATTTTAAATTTTATTATTGTAATGCGGCAGTAATTTCGGAATCACATAGTAGATGGTGATTCTTGCTAATGTTGGACAAAAGTTGTCCACATAAATAAATATGTAGTATGTGATAAGGCCTTTTTATAAATCGTCTTATATCGATCAGCGTTTTATATGTGCTTCTACTACTGCATGCAATTGCAATATTTTTTTACTATCCAATATCAATGTGCACATGCATGTTCGATAATTAAAATATAGTGTTTCATTTTTTTTGAGAAAAAATATAGTGTTTAATTAGCTAGCGTAATATCTCACATTTTTATCTATGCACACGTACAATGAGGGAAACAAATAGGATACTGTTTTTTTCTTTTCTTTTCTTTTCTTTTTTAAAGAAAGAGCATTGTCTAGAGAGAGGGAAAAAAAGAAAAAAGAAAAAAAAAGAAAAAGAAAAAGAAATGAAAGATCTCGAACTTCTTTTCTTGTCTCTCAATCTAATCAAGAAGATAATGAAATATTTTCATAGCTTGATGGTAACAATATTGACAAAAATAGGTATATAAAGTAATTAAGTGGCCATGGGCTAATGCCTTCAAATTCAAACATTTATTAAGAGATAAAAGAAATACCCACTAGAAACAATAAGAATAAAAGGTACAAGAAGTACGATCACCAGAAAAAATTAAAAAATGAACACCATATAAAAAACGTCATTCTCAAAAATAAAAGAAAAACACAAAACAAAACTAATGAATGTGACGTCAACGGGAGAAAAAAAAAACTCAATGATCAAGAACCATAAATAATGGAGGCTTTTAATTAAATTCTTCAATGTTCCAAATTTACAAAGAAAAGAAATTGTGAAATTTAATTAAAAACAAGAATAAAAGTAAATAGAAAATGAAAGTTAAATTAGAGAGTCAAGGGTGGGCTCTCCCATTGGGGAGAGTGGGTGCAATAGTAGTGGGGACCACCATTGTGCACCAACTTGGGGCTCACCATTTTGGATGCTCTTAAGGAGTTGTAGATTAGTGAGATAATGTAATAAAAGTGGTAAAGTATGAGAGAAAAAGTAATAATTATTACCTTGATTGAAAATGTGTCAAAATTCGTGGGACGATCCAAAAATGAAAACGTGTCAAGATTTGTAAGACAGAAAGAGTACTTATTTAACAAGGGTCTTATGCTAATTTCTCCTCAAGATGTAATTCAAACACGATCAAATATCAACAAGAACCTAAACAAAATCACGAGTGAGACATAATAGTATTTGTTCCCCTTTTCTCCATTTCCTTCCCTTTTTTTTTACAGCATCCTTCCTAACTTTATTAAAACAAAATAGGAGTAACAAAGACGCATGTGTTTTAGTTAAATTTTTAAAATGATCTCACATGCATAAGCGGATAAGCCATTACAATACAACACAACGATAAAACCACTTACCAAACCATCGTGGTCCATCCAACATCTAACCCTTTTTTTTTTCAAAAGTCACTGTTATTATGTTTTTGACAAACTCCCATGTCCCTAAGAATTATGGTCTTGTTATCATATTAGTACGTCCCTAAAAATTGTGATATTTTTTTATTTAAAAATTACCCCACACACTTCCCCACCCACTATTTACCAAAAAAAATGTGGAATCCAATTTTCATTCAAAACACAACTACACACTTTTTTCTTAAAACCAGCGTCGTCATCTCTTTTCGACCACAATTTTTAGGGGCGGAAAAAATATACTCCACTTATGACACCAATGGTGGTGCTATATCGGATCCAACTTGCCATGTGAATTTTTCTATACCGAAATTTAAACCAGGTCCCCGTGCCATTATTAAAAAAATGTAGACATATTGCATACCAATTTGCCAAAAATTAAAACACTATTGAGAAAAGGATCAAACATTCTGAAAAAATATAGTAATATTTTCCCTCCTAAATTGTCAAAGATTTATAAATTCCTGGATAGTAATAACCACAACAAAAATTATTCCAGAATATGAGGGAAAAAAATAAGTTAGAGAATATATAAGAGCATAGAATCCATTTGACCGTAGAAAGAAAATGATATTAAATTGGTTGAATCGGTACCAAAAATCATATCATGAGCTATTCAATGCATATGCCCTTGAAAGGGACCCCACCACATTTGGTAGCTCTCTCTCTCTCGTTCAAGTTCTTGGAATGCCTCAAAACACATATAACTCATCATGATAATGATTGTGAAATATGATAGCATGGACCTGCACAAATTTTATTCCTCCACACAAAAAAGCATTGCAAATGCATCCCATCAACACTAATTCCCTGAGGTCTACGCGACCCTGTGTGTCATCAAGTGTGTAGCATCTATAGAAAGCTCGTAAATCCTGCAATTCCGGGATTAACAAATCCCTAACAAAGACTATTTAGGAGACGAGACGAGCATCTAGAAGACAGCTTAGGTTTTTCTGATAGCAGCTCTACTTATCAACATCAAAATCAACAGGCAATGTAGAATAGATGACCACTCACAAACATTACTTTCTTCAACTGGACCCATCGACAATGGTCCTCTACGGGGGGCCTCGGAATCCCAGTGGAGAAGAGGAAAGAGTAACAAAGCCAAAATGTATAACCAACATTTAGTGGTAAAGGGGAGAGGGGGCAAGAAAAAGGCGTTTTATGGAGATATTCGCTGGAATAATCCTATCATAGGGTAAAATTCACAATAGACATCTCAAGTTATAAACTATGTTCATGGAGAGAAGCACCACTAAGCAGAAAATACAATGCAGTCTGGCTCACATTGTCCCTCGTGTGACCTAAATTTCGATAATCAATGTAAACATCCAATAAAACTTCAAATGAGAATCTCAATTGTCTAAAAAGTCGATCATGCACTCTCTTTAACTAGATTAACCTTGTTTATTGTTAATAATTCGTGCAACAAAGTAAGATTCCGGACAAAGTAGTCGGCCTATGTTGTTGTTCGAAGAGGTAGAGAACTTTCCACTTCCTTTGTCTGCGAATTCCTTTCTGCAACGACTTTTGACATTCCAAACATCTGAAAATCCATAAAATCTACATATTAGAATTGGTTTACAGTCCATAGTTTTTTTTTGTAGAGGTTAGAAGCGACCTTCTTGATACTTTTCTGAAAGCAAGTTTTGTGCTCATCCATGGAAGCATGAATGAAGTCATTTATGTGATCCTTCACATCTTCGAGGAAAGTTGCTTCTTCACTCTTCTTCTTCCTACACGAACTCACTTCCGGAGCTGGAACTCCTGGTGCTGGGAGCTTATCATTCGAGATCTTTTCAGTTGTCATTGTTGATCAATGCTGCAGAAGGGTTTGGGATCTTGTCAACAGCTAAGCAAAGTCGTGCAAGCATGAATGCAAACTTTTGAGCACGAATAAATTCCACAAATATCACTCTTGACTCCTCATTCGAAAAAACAAACAAACAAACAAATTTTCTAGATTGCAAAAATGAGTAGGGAAACTTCTCTAGACCAAAGCATAAATCAGCAAAAACTATTCAATAATTACAAGCAGGTTTCAAAAAATCACAAGATAAGCCCCTAAAACTCTCGAAGCCAATTCTTCATGAATTAATTTGGAATTAGGCTAGAGCATTTACAAAATAAAACACAATTCAGCTAAACATAGCATTATATCTATCAAGGAAAATTTCTAAATCTAAGCAAATACAACCCGATTGCTAAAGCAACATGAACAAAACAACAAGTGACAGAATTCTCTGCAAATTACAAACTCAGAAATTTTTCTTTTCTTCTACGATTATGATATTTTATGAATTCCTAGAAAACGAAGCACTTTATTTTCTTTATTCTCTGCGTATTACAACAAAATATACTGATTAAGTAATTATGCTAAACGAAACCCACATAATTCGCACTTAACTTCAACAAATTTAACTCGGACACTAGAGAGGGAAAAAAAACGGCAATACATTAACATAACATAATTCGACTCAAAGGTAACTGCAAGTGCAACGGAGAGATTTCAAAAATCTTCAATTCGATCAATAACACAAAACATTATATCATAATCAAGCAAAAACAGAAATTTCATGTGCATTGCGTAACACAGAAATTCAATTCACGAATGCATATTATCAAGAGATCAAAATAAAAAGGGAAAGGAAATAACCTTGAAAACCAAAAATGAAATAGAATTACTACCGCTTCGCCAATTGAAAAACGACTTTCCTCTAACTGAATTAATTTTTTGTTTTGAAGAGACTAACTGAATTAATTATAATCTGAGATTTATAAATTAGCTCATCTGGCTTGGGCGACAAGTAGTGAGCAGGTAAGCGCGTTGGGTTGGGCTGCAAAGACGGAATTAGAAAAAATTAAAGCCCACATTATTTTCCGATCAAATAAATTCAAAAATATCATTTGATTTTTTTTTTACCTAAATCTTATTTTTTAAACTTTGGAAACAATGATTTGGTAAGTGACAACTTATTCCTTTTGAAAAGGGTTTCAAAATTGAAATAGTTCATACCATTCACCATACCAGCCATCTCAATCACTAATTAAAATATTGGATTTGAATAGTTTTATTTTAATACTATAATTTTAAATCATTTTTCATTAGACGTGCTTAGTACTAGTATTTTATATATTAGCAGGGTGATAGTATTGGATTTATTTAATAAATCACAAAACTCTAATAGAACGCTAAACAGGCGTTTGATTTGGGGATGAGATAGATAAGATCAAGGGACATTTACTTTGTAGGATTAGTTTTGATAGATAAAAATAATAAGGTTAATCTCTTGTTTACTTTGATGAATTGATACTTTGAGATATTCCAAGGTCCTTAATTATTTGGGATTAGAGTTATCCTACTCTTAAGGATAAGGGGACGTTTACTTTGCATGATTGATAAGAAGCATGATTGAGTATTTTTAACCTCAAGGGTATGATTACTCCAATCTGACCTTTTTAATGAGATAGAAATCAAGCAAAAGTAGCTTAAATGATATAAATAATCAATGGCATTAGGATATTCCAAATTTCAATCCATCAAAGTAAACAAGGGTAATACCTTACCATTTTTATCCATTAATATTAATCATTCAAAGTAAACGCCCCTAATAAGATTAGAGGGGTAATTAAATAATCCATCCAACTTTTTGGATGATTAGATGCGGACCGGATTATCAATCGAGGGCCATGTAAACCAAACACTTGATTAAGGTGGACTATTTATGACTCACTTGTGAGAGTCAACCCATCCTTATCTGCGGCATCTGACAATATCATTTATATTTATTAAAATTATTATTTATATGTGTTAAAAATATTATTTATAATATATAACTTATTTTTACAAAAAAATACACAAATTTATCCTTCTTCTTCCATCTTCGATAATTGAAATGAACAATTGAACAATATAGGATAAAGGCACATGTGCTTACACATTCATTCTTCAAGTTGGCTGTATGTTTTTTGTTCATGTATTAGTGTTCTTGCTGAGCACACGTGATTTCGATGAATTCATTACGAATCGTAATCTGAAATATAAATTAAATATATCACTCCTCATTTTACTTCCACGAAATAAAGTTTTTCATAGTTTGATCCAAGTCTGTGAGATACAAATTACAGTCTTGACAGTCTCATAGTAAATCTGCACAACAAATTTTTAAACAGGACAATGAGAGAGAGCACATCACAACATCTCAAACGGACTAATGAAATTTGAGACTGGTGAAGACATTGTTGTTGATAGGATCAGACAGATGATCCAGCAAATTTTGGTACGGCCCGACGCCCGTCACCAAAGCTTGTATGAAAAATCCCAAGATCGCCAACATCGCCAGTCTCCCATTCTTCACCTCCTTCAGCTTCAACTCCTTCATCGACTTCTCGTCTTTCCCGAACCCTAACGGGTTGAAAAACGGGCCACCGGGGTAGGCAGGATCACCCGATCCTCCCAAACCCTTCTCCAGGCCTAGAAAGTACTGCTTCCCCATGGAGCCTGGCTTGGCCCAGTCCTGGAACCTCCTGTGCTCCGCGAACCCCATCAGGGCCATCTCCAGCACGAAAAGCGTGTAGTTATCGGCCCAGTAGTCGTAGGTTCCGGCCGGGGGAATCACCCCCGTTCGGAACCATGGGAGAGCTGTTTCCGCCGGGATCAGCCCTGCTTTCCCCAGGATTTCTGGTGCAATGGCTCCTACCACCCCCAACATGGCGAACCGCCCGTTGATGATCTCTCCGTAGGCCAGCCACCTCGGCTCGATGAATCCTCCCGTGCCCTCCGGGTCCGACAGTCCCAACGGGTCGAACCCGAAGTCTCCAGGGAGACTGAACAAAAATTTAAATTTTTATCTTTGTTTTTATTTTGACCTAGCTCTGTTACCAATTTAATAAGTTAAAAAACAAAAAAAAAAACCTTCCATCCAGGTAGGAAAGACTCTGCTTGGAAGCAAACCAAAGCTGCCTGTCAGCTCCTTGCTGAAAAAAAAAAAATATCATTTCCCATGCAGCACAACATATTATGAACAATCCATGATGTATGAAATTGGACATTTACCTTAACCGGAGGAGTAGAAGAAGCAGCTCTTACGACCAAGGAAACCTTCTTGGAGGAGAGCGGCGGCCGCCCTCCAAGAATCTGCCTCGCCGCCTCTGCTGAAGTGCAAATGGACAATGCCTGAGTTGCCATTGTCACGAGTTAACTCAGCAATTCAAGAATTAATTCAAAGCAATGAAATGGTGGTGCATAACATAACAAGTTGAGGGGGAAAAGAAAAAAAAAAGGATAAAGTTGGGATCTTGTCATCTGGGTGTCAAATAGAAGTGGCACATGTGGCATTATTTATTGGATAATAGATATTATTGACACACGTGGAAATCAATCTTAGATACCAGGTTGGGATTTTCCCACCCAATGTCGCAAGCCCCACAAATTAAATACCACTTCAGTAATTTAGAAGCAGGTAACAAAAAATCAAAAACGCAATTCAGCTAAAAATACAATGCAGCTAAACGCAAGGAAAAATTATCAGATTGCTCAAAGTAACATGAACTCCAAATAGAGAGGCTTTTCACCGCTTAAGGATTTCTCATTTGTCTTGTTGAATTATATAAGTTGCAATTTAAATATTGATGCATCGCTATGCAATTTTATGAACCTATCAAGAATAATTAGACGTACTTTCCCCGCGATTATATTAAGATTTAACCAAATGTAATTTGTTATCTACCTGTCATCAAATAACTGTAGGAATTTTATCGAGCACCAGCTAGGAAAAATCACACCGAATTCCCATTTAATACTAGTTAATTATCTATTTTTTCGGTTCTCAATTTTTTTTTCTTTCCAAAATCATATTTTCCCACTCTTTGTGCCATTCCTTACCGGAATGAGATTCAGTATACCACACTTTATGTCCCACTTTCAATTTTGTTTAATTTCTTATATATATTTTCTTTAATTTCAATTTTATATGCTTTAGTTTAATTTTGTGATTATTAACTAGGGTTTATTCCATCAATTTAGGGTATATAATTATTTTTTATCATTTAATTTCACTTTTATTAGTTAATAATAAGTTGATAAATTCAAAGTTATGGTATATATTTTTAAAAAAAAATAATTTTTTGAAATAAAAATTAAATATAACTCATAGTATTATAATAAATTTTATTTTTATAAAAAATATTTTTAAAATAATAAATATAAGCATGGGACACAGTGACACACATAAAATTGTGGGACACTGAATCTCACAAATGGGGTAATTGATGGAATTAATTTTGCAATGTCAATGAATGGGCTGAATAATAAGAATAGGACTTTGGTTTGGGCTTTGAGTTTACAACCTTAGCAAACACCCAAAATGTGCAGAGCGTTTAAAAATGTTCTAATAAATCCCTCTTTCTCCCTTTCTTTCTTTTTTATTCACAAGTTACTAGCTAATTCATGCTGACCTTAATAACACACAAAATCTTCTAATAAGTTTTTTTTTTAGACTTAAAATGTTCTAATAAGTTAATACTAGGTTTAATTCATGCTTACTAAAAAGGGTTTAATTAATGCTTAAATAAAAATATAATGAAGATTATAATTAATGTTTAAGTTTGTTAATGCATTAGTTTGAAAACATCATTACTCTCAAATTTTGCATATATATGACAGTACACTTTAAATGAATAAATTATAATGTCATTAAGTTTTGATGCTCGTTGTGCATTGCACAAACGGACATACCTATAAATATGTAAAAAATAGATGAACCTAATCACAATTTTAAAAAATTTAAGATACAAGAGGATTTTTATCATATATCAAATACGTAAATTGCATATATACATTAAACTATTCTTAAAAATTGAAATATGCACTCTCCCGTGTAATCGGTTGCACCGTGCAACTGATTTCTGAATGACACTACTTCAACGTACAAATGACACTTGGAGATCAAGTGTCATTCGAAAATGTTCAAGTGTCATTTCCCGAATGAAGTAGTGTCATTCTGGAAATCAGTTGCACGGTGCATCCGGTTGCACATGAGTATTTATGTATTATAGATGAGTTTTGATATGGTGGGTGACTCAACATAAACGACTTCTTAATTAGCGCCAACATACAAATCATATATACTATTTTTTTTATTAATTTCCTTATGTGTCTTCTTTTTTTTTTTGTATTTTTTTCTTCTCCTACTTTTTTCAATGCCTCCATTTTTAAAAAAATGTTTAGACCAACACCTCTTTCTTATTTCAGAGACAATTGAAAATCAAGATGATTCCTTTTTATTGTTGTTTCTTTTTTTCGTCTTCTTCGTCCATACGTACGCTTTGTAAACCCTATATACACTTCTCATAAAAAACTGAAACATTGATTTTTAGATCTTGTTTGTGTCTTCATTGATCATCTTGCATGATTTTTTTTTGAAACAGATCATCTTGATTTTTAATTGTCCTTGACTTTCAATTGATAAAGGTGGAATGATTATGTCGAAATTCCAAAGAAATTCACATACTATTTTTAGGGGGGCAAAGAGATTCATATATGGCTAAGTAAATTCTAATTGAGGAATGATCGATAGAGAGAGAAGTATATCAATGTTTCTACTCGTATCTTCTTAATTCATCGTGATTTTCAAAATTAATTAAAGAAAATTAACAAACTATTAATTTTTTATACACAGACTATACATGCAGGTTGGAACCAATGCGTGGTGAAAGAAATTTATTTATACATTTATAACCAGAATTTATCAAAACTCTATTATAGATATATAACAAAATTTTATAATATTACACAGTTTTATGATATTGATAGATAAATATAGTATATCATATTATAATATCACCTAAATTGAATTTTTATTATTATTTTTTTAAAATCGTTACACTCACACTCTAGCCTTCTAGGTGACTCGAACCCCCAACCTATTTATTGGAGGAGAAGCGTCTTACCAACATATTGCGCTTCATCGTCTATCACATAAATTGAATGAATATGGATAAAATAAGTAAATTAAAGTTTATGAAATAATTAATAATTATTTATGTATAATAGAATAAGTACTTTATTACAGGCATATATTATTTCAAGTTTGTGGTGACTTCATTGACTAGTATGATCAGCCCCAGACTGCAGTTCGATATAATCAATCAAACATAGATAGCAACTTATTTTGTTTATTGGTTAATTAAGATTGTTTGATACTTCAGCATTTTTGGAAGGGAAAATGACTAGATAAGGATCTGTCAGGTGGTTTACAGTTGAGAACTTTCCTAATATAAGAAAAGCCATAAATAAAATCTCAATATAGTTGGGTGAAGCCAATAAATGTATATTAAACGTGTAAAAAAAATACTAATGTTTATTATTAGGAATTAAAGAAAAAATAGAATGAATAAAATAAATAGTCGGATACAGTTTGGCGGCCAGTGGTTTAGAAACCACTCGCGGAACACGGCCATCTACCTTATAGAATTTCTATATTTTGGTAATGCAACTAAACTACACACTCATTATAGAATTTCGATTCAAACTTTTGAAATTTCGTAATTTTAAGATTTTACATGTATATAGAAAAAGGAATTTCAAACTTTTCTCTATGTAGTATAATTCTCTCTCTTTATATAATAAATTAATTAATAACGATCTTTTATATGAAATACTAATATTTTACAATATGTTTCTTAAGTAAAACTCTTCCGTATAAAGAGTGAGGTCATATAGTTTAATTCTCATAATTTCCTTTTTCTTTTTCTACTTAATATATATGTACAATGAGGTTTCTTTTATGATAGTGATTTATATATGTTACAATAAATACTTCGTTTTATAACAATCATAAATCATAGTTAACACATAAGGAGTATATTTCATTTGAACTCTCTCTATATATGTGGTTCATATACTATAATTTACTTAATTATAATTGCATTTTACTATATTATCTAAATAGTAACTATTTTCGTGTACCTTACAAACCGAAAACTAGTTGTCATTGAACACTTCGACCAAATTTTCAAACTTCCAAATTCTCGTCACGCGACCTTCAATAAAGGAGTGAGGGGTAATAAATTGGGTGATTGAGTTACGCTTAAGTAATGGTAATGGTTAACTCACTACTCAAACCAAACAATAAGTAATGGATTCAATTAATTGAATCCCTTTTCAACCTCTAAAAACACCCCACCAAACGTGGACTTAACAAATAACAGCTACAAATTTAATGGGAGCAATTTTCAGATATATATATATATATATATATATATATATATATATATATATATAGGGTGCGGTTATAGTGAGAACCACACTTATCGTGAGAACATAAGAACCATTAAAATCAATGCATCTACTATACAAATTAATGCATTCGCTATTAAATTTAATGCATCCGAAAATAATATTTTTTTTGCTCCCTTCAGGATTCGAACCCAGCACCTGCATCCATCCACCAAGATGATGCATCCACCGTAGATCTTGATGATCGAATGACTTAAAATGGTTCTCTGTTCTAATTTTATTTAGTGGTTCTTATTTGAACCTCTCCCTATATATATATATATATATATATAGGGTTAGCTTATATTGAGATTTTAAATATTTTGAGATTTTGAGATAAATGAACATATCAATAAATTCTTTGAACATAACCAATATAACTCATGAACATATGAATCTATTTAATTTATTTAAAAAACACGCCACTTGTAGGGATTGAACCCCAGACCAACGCGCGTTCATAAAAATTAATTGACAAGTTCATCAAAATGTACTTATATGTTCATTTATCTCAAAATCTCAATATATATATAAATCTCAATTGAACCAATTCCTATATATATATATATATATATTGTCGCTAGCAGTCCCTTTTCATTTAGATTGATATCATATGTAATTCAACTACTCCTGAAAAACACTTTGCACAATGTATGTTGAGTTTTTGCGGTTCACGCAACCAATAACAGCCCTTGGCCGCCACAACATTTTCAAGCATTCACTCATCAGTCCACACACATCCCACTCTTGCCCCAAACTCCTCAACACGCTATAATGCTATTACAAATGGAGTGAAAAACCTCATTTCTTTTCTAAACTAATTATACGTACGTGGACACCCTATTTTTTTATTATTTAATTAATTCAATATTTTTTTATAAGCTTGTCAATCATGTTTTAAGGTTTGTATTAGCTGTTACAGTTGTATCTACTCGCTCCAAACTTCCCAACCAACTCCAATTTTTTTCATTTACTTTCCAAAAAAAAACATTCAACTTATTTTCATTTCATTACATTCTATTCCAGATCCATCTACGGTTTTGCCATTTTTATACGTAAATTATTTTAAATTGTTTCCCTCCCATCATAAATACCGTACGCCACAATATACCTCTACACACACTGATAATTAAATTAAAAACACGCAGTCATTTCATGGCACAGCCTAACTCCACCGCCGCCGCGAGCGGCGGCGCCACCGCAAGAAACGGAAGCGTGAAACTCAAGTACGTGAAACTAGGGTACCACTACTTGATGTCCCATTTCTTGACTCTATGTCTAATCCCTCTAATTTCCTTCACATTAATCCGAATATTTGAAATGGATTATGAAGATTTCGTAAACTTGTATCTCAACCTCAAGCATAATCGCGCGACCGTTTCGCTTCTCTCGGGCGCGCTGGTATTCGGGGCGACGGTCGCCTTCATGACCCGACCCAGACCCGTCTACCTGGTCGACTACGCGTGCTACCGCCCGCCCGACCGCCTCCGGGTCGAGTTCCACAAGTTCATGGAGCACTCGCGGCTCACCGGCGACTTCGACGAGTCGTCGCTCGACTTCCAGCGGAAGATTCTAGAACGTTCCGGCCTCGGCGAGGAGACCTACCTCCCCGAGGCGCTCCACCGCCTCCCGCCGCAGCCGTCCATGGCCGCGGCGCGCGCCGAGGCCGAGCAGGTGGTGTTCGGCGCGCTGGACAGCCTTTTCCGCGCCACCGGCGTCGCGCCGAAGCAGATCGGGGTGCTGGTGGTCAACTGCAGCCTCTTCAACCCCACGCCGTCGCTCTCCGCCATGATCGTCAACAGGTACAAGCTCCGCGGCAACGTCCGGAGCTTCAATTTGGGCGGGATGGGGTGCAGCGCCGGCTTGATCGCCGTCGATCTGGCGAAGGACATGCTCCAGCTCCACCGCAACACCTACGCCGTCGTCGTGAGCACCGAGAACATCACGCAGAATTGGTACTACGGCAACAAAAAATCGATGCTGATCCCCAATTGCCTCTTCCGCATGGGCGGCGCCGCCGTGCTCCTCTCGAATCGAAGCTCCGACCGGCGGCGGTCGAAATACAAAATCCTCCACGCGGTCCGCACGCACAAGGGCGCCGACGACACCGCCTTCAAATGCGTGTACCAGGAGCAGGACAACGACAATGATGGCGACGTGAAGGGGAGAAACATTAAAATCGGGGTGTCGCTGTCGAAGGATCTGATGGCGATCGCCGGCGAGGCGCTGAAATCGAACATCACGACGCTAGGCCCGCTGGTGCTGCCCGTGAGCGAGCAGCTGCTCTTCTTCGTGACGCTGGTGGCCCGCAGAATATGGAACCCTAAGATCAAGCCCTACATACCGGATTTCAAGCTGGCGTTCCACCACTTCTGCATCCACGCCGGAGGCCGCGCCGTGATCGACGAGCTGGAGCGGAGCCTGCGGCTGGAGGCGATCCACGTGGAGGCGTCGCGGATGACTCTGCACAGATTCGGAAACACTTCGTCGAGCTCGATTTGGTATGAGCTGGCGTATATGGAGGCGAAGGGGAGGGTGAGGAAGGGGCAGCGCGTGTGGCAGATCGCCTTTGGGAGTGGATTTAAGTGCAACAGCGCCGTGTGGGAGGCGCTGCGCGACGTCGGCCCGTCGCCGGATAGCCCGTGGCTCCACTGCATAGACCGCTACCCGGTCCACCTGGCCCACTGACGACCGGATTCTCTATTTCAAAATTAGTATTTTTTTTTTTTAATATTCGGGGTGTTCAAAATAAAAAATTTTGTATAAAGTTGATGTCTTGAATATTTTGTGTGCAGTGTGTAAGAGTCAAAGAGTGATCTTATTTTTATTTTATTTGTTTTGGACATGAATTGTTTTTTTTTTTTTTTTGCGATTCGGTATGTTTGTGGACATGATTTATAAACTCTAGTAATAAATTAAAATGAAAGTAAATTAAAAGTGATACAAAAATATACTCCCTCCGTCCCTAAAATAACTTCATCTTTTTCCATTTTGGGACGTCCCCCAAATAACTTCCTCTTTCTTTCTTTCCATTTTTGGAAACCTACCCCACCACTAATAATACTTTATTTATTCTTACTTTTCACTTTTCACCACTCCCAATACTAATTATAACATTTTTCACAACTTCCAATAATAATTATATCACTTTTTCTCCACTATCAATACACTTTACAACTTTTTATTAAAACTCGTGTCGTCCCCAAAGAGGAAGCCATTTTAGGGACGGAGGGAGTATGTAAAAGGATATAAAAAATTGAAAATATATAGGACATAAAATGAAACAATTACATTACATATTTAGATCTGATATGTTTCGGTTTGGCAAAGAACAAACGCTTATTGCACGTGGATTAAATTACGCCGCAATATACTCCCTCCGTCCCACGAAGCATAACACAGTTTTTTTTTTATTTGTCCCACGAAGCATGACACGTTTCTAAAAATAGCAAAATATCTATCCTTTATTCACATTTCACTTTTTCACCTACCACACCTAACACACAAAATACTAATTTCTTAATTCTCGTGCCGAAAAGAAGTGTGTCATGCTTCATGGGACGGAGGGAGTATGTTGTAAATTGTGACGCTTGCAAATGGAATCATCTGTCCCAAAATATAGTGTGTAGTACGTGTACCATTCTTCATTTCTTTATATGTTAAAATTATTTTTTATTTAATTTTAATTTATTATGCTTTTATATAATATAAAGATAATTAATAAGGGTTCACTCATCCATTTAGGGTTTATAATTATTTTATTTATTTATTTGAATTAATAATAAATTATTTGGGTTCATTAATTCAAAGTTAAGGTATATAATTTTTTAAATTTTATTTTTTCAATGGTAAATACTAATTAGAGTTTATAATACAATAATACTAATTTTTATTTTAAAAAAAATAATTTATAAAACAAAGAAATGAAGAGTGGTACACACAATATTCTGGGATAGCGGATCTCATCTGGTGACGCTTGTGATATAAGTTGTATGGCTTAGAGCATCCGCATTGGTGCCTATTCGATAGCCTACTTGATATATAGCTTACTTGATTGGAGGAGACCACATTAAATAAGAAGGCCGCATTGGGATTACTTGATAGCTTACTTGATTTTTTTCGGTTTGATTTTTATATTTTTTATTTAATTTTAATTGCTCGAATTTAAATAACACAATTTATTTCAAATTAAATAATTGTCCGAGGCTATTCCAATTTCCAATTCCCCAAATAAATTT
Source organism: Salvia miltiorrhiza (assembly GCF_028751815.1). Taxonomy (NCBI): domain Eukaryota; kingdom Viridiplantae; phylum Streptophyta; class Magnoliopsida; order Lamiales; family Lamiaceae; genus Salvia; species Salvia miltiorrhiza. The sequence continues at coordinate 68,737,148 of NC_080387.1, forward strand.
TTTAAAAATAGAAGAACATGAAATTTTAGATTAAAATACAAAAACAATCATAAAATAAGGGAAATAGGTTTAATATAAAAACAATCATTTATCCAAAATACTCCACCACCGCCTCATTTTACAAAAACAATCATTTTTCGAATTTAATATAAAAACAATCATACAAAAACAGTCATCATCATTAAATGGAATAGGTTTTTCATTTTTCCTTTCTTTTTTTTTAAATTCAAAGCGTGCATGCACGCGCTTAGCAATTTATCAAATGAGGCCTACTCAATAGATCGAGTAATACTCGAGTAGACAAAGGATGCATCCTGCATTGGACTATTCGATCGCCAACTTACTCGAGTAGGGGCGATCGAGTGGCCCAATACGGATGCTCTTATTTTTAGTTGTTGCATCGAGACTTTGGGATAAACCTGCTCATATTTTTGTTATGTCATTAATCGAAGTAAATATAATATGGAAAACTGCTGAATAAATTATGCACTGTGATCTATTTTGTAATTTTAACATTATATTTTAAAGTTTAACATTGAATTTCCAAATGCGGTTTACCTCTCATATATGAATAGCAACTTATCGCATAAAAATAAAATTTATTCAGTGTACACATCGAATAACATCAACGCGATTTCCTCATCATAAAAAACATACGAATTCATAATAATAAAAAAAGGTTTTGAATTAATTCGAAAAAAAAAAAGGTTTTGAATCGTACGATTTCAATTTTTTTTTTCAAATTATAAAGGGTCTGTACCCTGTATTTACACCATAATTTCCAATATCCAACGATTTTATAGAAAACAATGTCGTAACATGAATATTACGTGGCGAACTAATCCACGTAAATTCCAACTCAATAATACGACGACCAGAAGAAAAAAAAATAGGGGAACAAAATTATAAAAATTAAAAAGAGGATGGTTTAATTTGCCACACTTCAAAAATCATATTAAAATTATAAATTTAAAATATATAGTTCATGATTTTATTCGCCAAAATTTCTAAAAAAAATACACCCTTTATTTATCTTTTAGCATTAAAATATTTTGCTCTTTGGAGAATATTACTTGCTGTTGAGATAAGGTCACATTGCGAGCACATGCATCTTATTAATATTATAATTATAAAAAATTATACTATCTTGTTTTATGTTGATAAAAAATTGTACGAAACATAGTTTAAAAGTAGGGAAATATATATATATATATAAGAGATGGTCAAATGCAAAATTGTACAGACTACAAACATTGTGTGTGTGAGTGTGTGAGAGAGAGAGAGAGGGAGAAAGTATCCAAAATATTTCATCTGTAGGATTCTTGTTGCAAAATAGTAGTATTAGGAATTATTCTGCATTGGAAACCATAATTTAAGTGTGCGAGTATGGGCCACATGAGGCTACCCATTAAAATGCTGGTTTGTATTTATTAGAATTGTTTAATGTTTTTTTTTTTTTGTTTTTCATACTTTTTTATTAACTTTTTAAATCTCAAGTTGACCAACCTAATTATAAATTTGTTGGCCATTATTGTCGTGAAAGTTGTACTTGCATGTACTTGAATTTGGAAAAATTCTTAATAATACAAAAACTTGACATAATGAGATACTAATTTAGAAATGAGTGTTTCACGTGAAAAGATTAATGAACGTTTATCTAACCGGCACTTTTGTCCCAAGGGGACACCAAGCAGGTGCGATCTCCTGTGTGTGAACAGTGAAGTCTCGAGTTCAAATTCCATTACTCTCCTTCCCCAACTCCCTCAAGTAAAAAAAAAAAAAATCTAACCGACATTTTTGCGTAATTTCTTGTGCTAATTAATCGATAGAAAGGTTGTTTTGTGTCGTGTCTTAATATGTTTTTGAAGCATGAGATTAGTAAAAGGTTTTTCTTAAGCAAAGAGAGAGGCGTGTGCTTGTTCATTTCGAGTAAAAGAAATTGGAAATTAACGGAGAAATATTTAATTTGGTGACGAGTCTTGCAGCTTAATGAATGACAATACTTTCATCCATACAGGCGAGCAAACAAAATTGGGTGTCTAATTTCTCATTTCTATATAAGGCAAAGTCGTTTTTGCTATCATGAGTTCGTTTGGATTTGTTGAACTTATTCAACTTGCCATTTATTTGGTATGTTGAAAATTGGTGGCATCTCTGTTGTATTAACATAATTACATAAACTTACGTGAGATTTGGCCCATCAGACGCGTCAAGTTTTCATAAGCTCATATTCAATGATATATATGTATACTTTATAATTTACAAAAACTTGGGTATAATCGGATGTATCATATAATTGAGTTGATCCGCACTAGACTCTGATCCGCATCATGATCCGAATTTATATCCTGATCCAAATTATATAAATTATTGCATATAAATTATATTTTTTAAATAACATTAAATATAGTGTCAAAGAAAAAAAGAATTGAAGATGAGTTACTTTAAATAAACCCATAGTCGCACATTACTTACATATCAAGTAGGTAAATTAGGGTCGGTTTACTTTTGATAGAGAAAAAAGAGAAAAAGACATTTTCATCATTTTTTCGTTATTTTCATATATTTAGTATGATATAAAATTTTCTCTGAACAAGATAGAATATTTTCTCAAGTAGCTAATTTTCACTTATTTTCTCTGTAATATTGGATAATATTATCTGAATATTGGTGTGAAAATATTTTTTAACATTTTCTCACATTTTCATCTCTAGGTATATAATAAATAAAAAGAAAAAATGAATATTTTTTAATTTTTTTTATTCTTCTCTTTCTAATAAAAATTTTACAATCAAAGTAAATGCACTTTTTAAATAAAATAAAATTTTGAATAGCACGACTTTGAGTTTGACCAGTTCAATTGTCACTGCAATTTGTTGAATCTGATAAAACAACAGGGTCAGTGGGATCCAAAATTGAAGATATTGTAGGAACCATATTATGACATATGTCTACGTGCCCGTGATCTATTTCGGTTATCAAACGAATACATACAAAAATCAACGTGCCTATTACAAAAGAATAGGATCTTACTTGCAAATTCGGCTATAAGAGACTCCAGAGTGAATCTTCCGACTTATTTCCCACAGCAAAGACTTGACGTTGGATGACAACGAGCTTCAAGTCCTCTCCACCTCCAGGAATGGCGTCTCCCCTCTCTCTCTCTCCCTCTGTTCTCACAGAATTCTCTCTTTTCTGATTTTGTGTGAATGCAGAAGTAATTAGGTTTTTAGGGTTCTCTTATTATTTATACTAGGTATTAATCATACCTAAATAATAAACCCATAAACTTAATTAAACCAAACCAAGCCCAAAGGCCTAAGAGATGGAGAGAGGACGCCCCCTATGGAATACAATCTTTATTGGGCCAAACGGGGATCTACTAGCTTGATTAAAGTTTGGCCTCCCAGTGCTCAATTTTTTTATTCAGTCCAGAACAAAATCGAGCCACAAGTATTAATTTATTCCACTAGAAAATTAATACTGAATTATCTCTTTATTCTTTAGGTGAGTCGGGGCTAGTATTAGACTTAATTAATCCACGTGTTTAAGATATCCAATATCCATTAATTAATTAATTCATCTGACGATCAATTAATTAATTAATCAGTCGTTTAATAATAAACGACATCTCGAGTGCTACCACTTAAACTTATTATCGTATTGGAATTAATTCCACCTGCAGGGTTTAATACGATAAACTTATTAAGTTCCTCGAGAGGATATTATCATCCTGTTATTAGCAGGACACAGATCCTTATTGCAATATAATTGCATGTCAAATAATAATTGTTATCACCTAAAATATCGAGTATATTGAGTTTCAATAGAACTCTCACCCTTGATAAATCAAAGCAAGAGTCAATTAATTATTCACACTGATTAATCCAAGTAAGGTTAAGACTATTTAAGTCACCGAGATCTTGATTCTTAATTAGTTAGAGAATAAGAATTCATCTGATCACTGTGATCCTGTTCAATACATAAGTGTACTAGCATAAATAAATAGCCAAGACAAACTATTTATCCATTTATGCTACAATCTAAACCAGCAACTCGTTCATGGTTACCTCGATTGTGAACTCAATTTATATCTCAACTTTTTTCGATTATATGATCTTCTGTGATCTACAACACACCATATAATCTATAGTATGAGATAAATTGGACAATAATAGGCTTATGCAATAACAATATTTCAGATAGAAGAATCGCAGTTAACTAAGGAATCACTGTATACAAGCATAAAAGTCTTGCTTTCAGTGTACAACTCTTCAGATATTGTTTTAAAGCTTTTATAAAAGTATTATTCTCCTTCTCCCTTTTATAACCTAATAATATCCCAAGCTGCTAACGCCTTATGAATAGATATTAAAAGATATTGAGATATAATATAAATATTAATTATTTTTGAAAGTATCATCTATCCATACTCAAATCTAGAAGTGAGTTGTTGAAGACGATGTACCTTCACATGATCATCTCCTTCAAAAGTGTTTTGAAGAGTATTCCATGCTTCTTTAGCAGCTCACATGTAGATATAAGTGAGAATATTTCCATAGTAACAGTTGATTGGATAATATTAATGGCTTTCTGATTCATACATGAAGCATTTAAGTCTTTAACAAGCCATTTATCTCTAGGTTTCTCACATCCATCAGCATCAACAAGAGCATTTCCAACCATATTCCACAGCAGACCATGCACTCTCATTAATAGACCTAATATATTATCTGAGACGCACTTTCCAAAAATAATAATTAGATCCATCTAAAACAGGGGGTTTCACAATACAATCTCCATTCGAAACCATGGTAGCACACGAAAGCATCAATAGGATAGGTGGCGGAAACGCAGGATCACACCGATAATTTGGGTGTCCTACTCTGATACCAATTGAAAGCATCACCTATCCATACACATGAATCTCGCACACACAAAACATGAGTATTCACAGCAGCAAAGTAACAACGAAAGTACTGCAGAAAGAAACGAACAGAGCACAACGATTATTTACCCAGTTTGGTGATAAAACATCTAAGTTTCGGGGGCCATGCACTGGGTAAACTATCCACTAGTGAAGATAAGATATACAAAGGACTTACACGACAAACTCACAAGCTTTCTACCCTCTATATCTTCCCAAACCCTCACAACGATGAATAATTGAGAGACGAACAACAACCAACTCTCTAAGTGTGAATGACACTCACTCACCACCTACGCCCACGAAAATATCAATCACCAACAGACTGGTGAAAGCAACAAACAAATAACATTCCACTACCCCAACAGATTGCTTAAGAAAACAATGAAAAAGCAATCGAACAAGATCACAAACACTCACGAATTGTATGATCTAAAACCCATGAAATTACTCTCCAATATGTAGAAGAATATCAATGAAATCAGCAGCCAAAAATGTTTTCCTCCTTCACCTTAAAAAGGCAAACCCTAATAAGAGTTATATCTTGAATAGACTCTAATGAGGATGATATACTCAATCTATAATTGTAATCCCTCAATATTTCATGCATATTGCTAATATAATATGAGATATATCCATAAGAAACATGATATACTCAAACACGAATATGCTGCTACTGCTGAAAACCTGCACAGACTGTATCAGCCAAAGTACCAGAACATCCGGAGATACTTCAAAAATAATTGTCTACATAATGACAATAAACATGATTTGAGTATGACCAATACTCAACAACTTTGATGTTTAAATGCTAAACTAGTACATGTGGGAAATATCTTTCAAAGTTGATCATTTAAGGTTCTCAAAAAAAAAAAAAGTTGATCATTTAAAGTCTATTTCCAAAATATCGTCAAATATTGATAGTATCTATTAAAATTCAAATTATTAAGGTATGTATGCTTTTTATCCTTCTAAATAGAAAAATAATATAATGAGGTATAAATTTATCTGAGACTAGGGGTGAGCATCGGTTCGGTTAGGTGCAAAATCGAACCAAAAACTCAAAACCGAAAATCGAACTGATGGTTAAAATTGAAATCGAACCGCACCAATTGAGGGTCCGAAACCGAACCGATAAAACCATCGGTTTCGGTTCGGTTCACCGACCGAACGATGCAATTTTTTTTTTCGAAAATACCAATTAAAAATTGTAAAATAATGTAAAATACACAAATTTCAAATGTCAAATCCCCACAACATGAACATGATAAATAATTATATATTATAATTGTGAATTAGGGTTTTAGTTTTAGGTTAAAAAAGTAGAAAAATAATTATATATTATAAAATAATTATATATAATAAAATATTAATATGTATCGATTCGGTTCGGTTTAAAACCGAACCCAAAAATGGAAACCGACGCCAAATCGAAAATTTTCGATTTTTACTTTTCAAAACCGAACCGAAAATCGAACTAATAGAATTGGGACCGAACCGCACCAATTCAGTTCGGTTCGGTTTGGTTTTCAGTGTCGGTTCGATTTCTGCTCACCCCTATCTGAGACTATATTTTTTATATATTGTTTAATATGTATGAGAAAAGATGTTTGTCCAAAATTTTATACTACTATTTATCCAAAAAATTTATTATGTCGAAGTAAACGAGAGATAAGGTGATAAATATACTTATCCTTTCCTTACTCAAAGCAAACACACCCTTAAAAAGCAAACACACCCTTAAAATTATAATAAGAAAATTATAATAAGAATAATTATGTCTCGAACTAATGACGCTATCTAATAAATTGATTGCGGTTTCATATCTAAGATTAACCCCGTTTTTCAATATTTAGAAATCATGATGGCAACCGCAAATTTGCATGAAAATTGCAATTGAATAATAATAATAATAATAATAATAATAATAATAATAATAATAATAATAATAATAATAATAATAATAATAATAATAATAATAATAATAATAATAATAAAGTAATGTAGATATAATTTTTTTTAATGAGGAATAATGTAGATTACAATGATAAACTAATTACAAAAAAATGAAGAGAATCAAAAGCTGCGGAACTAGTGATCCGGGCTCCAACACGATTTCCCTATATTTGGCACAGAAAATACTCTTTTTATCTGCTTATCTTCAAAAGGTATCATACACAAGATAGATTCTTGGCCCATTTTTTCCCTTAATAAATTCAACAATATTCATATTCACATATAATATATTCTCGATATTCATTCTTTCTACAAAATTATTATACGGCGCTCTTTTTCCTTTCATCAGAATTTTCCCATCTAAAAACTCATTACCACAAAAATGTTAGTGAAAATAATCAAATTTAAGATTTTATTTTATTTATTGATAATTATTTTTACGACATTAAAAGGGGATAATTGTATTTAAATAACGATATTTGACTAAATTTGCAATTTTCAATTTGACTTTCAAAACATACTCCGTTTTATCTTCCTCTCCAAAACACCTTCTTAATTTATTTTTGGAAACAATTCCACTAATTATATTCTATATTTGTGGGACCCTTGTCCCCACTCAGGGGCGTAGCCAGGGGGCTAGGGGGGGCTAGAGCCCCCCCCAAATTTTGAATTTTTTTTATATTTTTTATTTTTATAATATGTCTAAAAATGTTGTTATTATTATTATTATATTTGTATTTTAGTAAAAAAATGTCTAAAATGTATTGAATGCCCCCAAAAAAAAATTTAGTAAATGTTTTGAACTATATTATCTATGAAAATGTTGTTATTATTATTATTATTATTATTATATTTGTATTTTAGTAAAAAATGTCTAAAATGTATTGAATGCCCCCAAAAAAAATTTTAGTAAATGTTTTGAACTATATTATCTATGAAAATGTTGTTATTATTATTATTATTATTATTATTATTATATTTGTATTCTAGTAAAAAATGTCTAAAATGTATTGAATGCCCCAAAAAAAATTAGTAAATGTTTTGAACTATATTATCTATGAAAATGTTGTTGTTATTATTATTATATTTGTATTCTAGTAAAAAATGTCTAAAATGTATTGAATGCCCCAAAAAAAAAAATCCGGGGGCTACCGCCCCCGAACCCCCGTAACAATTCAGCCCCCTCCCAAAAAAAATCTTGGCTCCGCCACTGTCCCCACTCATTAAATATACAACTCATCCTTATTAAAATCTGTATCGCCTCCTCTTAAAAAGATGTTTTAGGGACGGAGGGAGTAGCAAACAAGCATCCAGTCTTCCAATTCTCGTCGATCCAACATTTTAAATTCTGATCGTGCATGACTTGATCGAGTTATCAAAACATGAGCTTTGATGAGCTCAAAGAGATGACGATTTTGGCATATAAGTCGACGTCCAATACTTGCTTAGGCAACGAATTTTGCCATAATATTTTCTAACAGTTGTTGTTAGATTTTAAAAGCGAAATTTTATCATCACAAATAAGTACTGAACGTTGCACGTGCCAACATGTTCATGCCCGTCAAAGGCCAAATTTCATATTTTTTTCGAATCAAAATTCACAACCTCAAACAACGGAAACTTGAAGATTTGGCAGAGTTTTAATTACTGAAGTTTGCTATAAATTAAAGGGTTATTAATTAGTCTGTAAATACACAAACTTTTTATATCTTCTGAAATTTAACATGACTTTTATTTTTAGCCCACAAATACACGAACTTAACATTTTTTCTGATTTTTGACATCGGCATGAAAAAACTCTATTTATTGTGGAGATGGAGGCCGGAATACATGACGTGAACTACAAAATATGCACTTGAATAGAGTAATTTGATTCATTATTTGGATTAGAGAGTGAATGACATGATATACCGGTCTTCACGTTAATAGTATTTTAGAATTTTTTCTTGTAGATGTCAAAAATCAGAAAAAATGTTAAGTTCGTGTATTTATGGGCTAAAAATAAAAGTCATGTTAAATTTCAGAAAATATAATAAGTTCGTGTATTTACATGCTAATAACCCTAAATTAAAAGTGAGGTTGAAATCGCAAATTTGGTTAAAATTCATGATTAGAATATCATTGAAAAAAGTGTGTGTGTTCTGTTGCAGTACTGGGAATATATTCTGTAATTGGGCCCGAAAACGGTTTGGACCAATTTGGAGTGGTATGGACCTGATGAGGGTAGGGATCCTAAAAGGTGACAAAATCTACGAACATTTGTATGATGGCCCAATAATGAGTGAAGAGCTTTTGTCCAAATCGAATCATGTAATAAAAAATCAACGCTTTCCACCTCCAAAAGCAACTTTATTTTCTCATATTTTCGTCATCTAGAATTTTATTTCATCAGATTTACCACTTTCCCAATTGTCAGGAGGACCACCCTTTATATTTCTTAATAACTGCAATTTTTTTAAGATTAATTTCACTATGTTTAAGTTTGATTTGTATACGAAATTGTGTTAGGTGAATATCAAACTTATGAAATGTTGGACTTCAAAAGTAGAATTAAAGCTTAAGTTATAAGTAGAACTATAGTTCGATTCAATTATGTGAACTCATTTAAATTTGTGAATATAATTTATTATAATAAATTGGCTATTCTTCTCAATAAAAATCAAATATTATAAAATAAACATTAATAATAAATTTTATAAATAACAAAAAATATTATGGCAAAAAAATACACAAAGTTTGAAAAAATTTACAATTTTCACCTGAACTTTCAATTAAGCCGAAAAAATACGTAAATTTATATTTTTGTTGCAATTTTCATTTAAGTTTAACGAAATTAAAGCTTAGTTGACAGTCGAAATCAAGTCAAATAAATTAATTTTTGCTTTCTTAGACCTCCGAGCATTTAAATAAACCAAGCTCTAATTTCACCGAAAGTCATACGCATGTGAAAATTACAACAAAAATATAAATTTATGTATTTTTTTATTTAATTGAAAATTCACGTAAAAATTACTACTACAAGATTTTTTAAAATTCATATATTTTTGGATCATAACCTTAAATAAAAACATAGAAAAAAAATCTACGTAAAACATGCTTATAAATATCGTACATAGCTGTTTAGCATCACTTTGGCAATTAATCGAACAGCCAATGAATTTGGGCTGCGCCATTTTGGAATTTCTGCTGCCCAGGTACTACTATTTAGGGTCAACCTCACATGTCAAGACAACAAATAAAGGTTATTTTATTCAGAGTCCCAACTTTTTTCCTTACACTCCAAATATTATTCAAAATACTTATAATTCTTTTACTTTTTTACATTCTTGTCCTTTGTTCACAAACTTTAATTTTAAAGTCAATTTTAGAAATGGAATAATATTGAACCAAAAAGAAGTAGAAGTGTACGCCATGTTGGTGGTTATTAAGAAGGTTAAAAATTTTGAGTTCGAATCTATTGTGACACTATATTTAAATTTATTTAATTAATTGTTAATATTAATTTATCAAACAAAAAGAAATTGAATAGTATTAAAGATGATTTATTTTTCCTTAAAAAAAAGATGATTTACTATTCACGGTTTGTAGTATTAAAAGGTCACATGAATAACTTTTTAAAAATATTTAAACAGCGAAGACCTCTGATCTATTAATAGAGTTGTCTAAGGTTGATCTTTATGTCCCTCTTATCTCAATTAAAAAAAGTCACTTGAATCTAATTTGAAAAAAGAAATTGAAGATAAAGAATATAACTATTCCAATGTGAGAATTTCGAATATCCAAATTCCAATTAAATGTTATGAATTACAGTTCAATAGAAAACTAGTCGAATCTATTTTTTAACAAAAACTAGTCAAGTTAAAAGTAACGCTGTTACTCCCTAAAAAAAATGTAACGTTGGTACAAAAGGTTGAGTTTTTTTTACTAAAGTCTGGTAAGGTACGACTTATATATATATATATATATAGTGATGCCCCATATTTTTCGTGTAATATGAGAACAATGAATAAGACATATAATATTAATGAACAAGATGTATATACTGATGAAAAACAAAATTTAAAAAATTGGTAATGAATAAGACATATATACTGATGAACAAGGCAGCATATACTGATAAATAACAAAATTTAAAATATTATGCTCCCTCCAGGATTCGAAACCTGCGAAAAAAAATCTTCATCCAGATACAATATCAGCCATAGGATTGATAAAATAAACGCACCAGATCATACCCTAGATCTCACTAAAATTAGGGGGTTTCATTGGAGCGGCCCTATATATATATATATATATATATATATATATATATAGGGTGTGGTTCTAGAGAGAACTACATTATTTGTGAGAACGGGAGAACCATCAAATCTAATGCATCCACTGTAAAAATTAATGCATTCGCTGTTAAAATTAATGCACTAAAAAAATTAAAAAAAATGCTCCCTTCAGGATTCGAACCCAGGATCTGCATTCATCCAACAAGATGATGCATCCACCGTAGATCTTGATGATCGAATGGCTGAAAATGGTTCTCCGGTCTTCTTTTATTTATGGTTCTTTCTTGAACCTCTCCCTATATATATATATATATATATATATATATATATATATATATATATATATATATAGGGTTAGGTTTTATTGAGAAGCTTAAATGTGTTGAGAAGTTGAGAAGCAATCCAATAGATGAACATGTCAATTAGTTTTTATGAACGCGGGTTTGATCTGGGGTTCGATCATTGGCGGTGGCATATTTTTTAACAAATTAAATATATTCATACATTCGTCAGTTATATTTGGTATGTTCAAAGAATTTATTGATCTGGGTCTAATTGTCATATTCATCAAAATGTACTGACAATGTTCATTTATTAGATTGCTTCTCAACTTCTCAACACATTTGAGCTTCTCAATTGAACCACTCCCTATATATATATATATATATAGGGAATGGCTAAAATAAGAGCATTTCTTAAAATATAAAATAAGAATCATTTTCAGCCCTTAGATCATCAAGATCTACGGTTGATTCGTAATCCTATTGGATGGATTTATGGTCCTGAGTTCGAATTCCAAATGTAGCAAAAATTTATTTTTCACAATTCATACCTTATACAACAAATTCATACGTGTTATACATAAAATTCATACATTAAAAATTGCTCTTATTTCTTATTTTAATATGTGCTCTCACAGTAGCCCACCCCCTATATATATATATATATATATATATATATATATATATATATATATATATATATAGGGGAGGGCTAGAATAAAAACACTCTTAAGTGTATAAAATATAAATGATTTTCAGCCCTTAGATCATCAAGATCTACGGTTGATTCGTAACCCTTTTGGATGAATTCGTGGTCCTGGGTTCGAATCCCAAAGGCAACAAAAATTTATTTTTTACAATTCGTAACCATGTTGGATGAATTCGTAACCCTGTTGGATAAAATTCGTACATTAAAAAACGTTTATATTTATATTTTAAGAAGTGTTTTTACTGTAGCCCTCCATAGAGAATTGTCTTTTTCGAGAGAATGAACAAAATTTATACATTTTATGGACAGATCAATATAACTAATGAACATATGTATTTAGTAAAAATAGAGAAAAACTCGTCACCATCAGGATTCAAATCCACGCCAAAATTTTGTTCATGTGGTACATTTAATCATTCATCAAAATTATAGATATGTTCGTTTTTGTTCACGAATTATTTATTCTCTAAATATTTAGCATTATTTGTTGAACATTTCTCTCTCCTCCCTCTCTCTCTCTCTATAGACATGAATTTCAAATATTTAATCAGAATTAGTACGCTTCATTTATAATCAAAACATTGTACAGTTCCTATTCGAATTAGGAAAGACAATTTAACCCGCATCGAATTTTCTAGGATTAATGGCATATAAATTATTAAATTTTCAATAAATTTTTATTTGCATGCAAATTTTAAAATTTTTGTTAAAATTATTTAATTTTTTTTCCATTTCACATATTCTTTCATTTTACAATAATAAAAATTCATCATCCTCGATATTCATGAATTGTTGCAATCATCTTTTGGTGAAATTGCAACTCTTTCAGAGTCATTATTGATGAGGATGGAGTCAACGAGGTTCCATTGCATTTGAAAAAAAATATCCCTGACTTTGACCATATTTTTCATGACCACGATGACTCTTTTATATTTCTCCCCCAGGTCGACGACTCGGCCTTCTTCTTTCCTTCCGTTTCTCTTTTCGCCAACTTTTGGCCTATAGGTCTTGTTGTGATACCCGGCTCGCTTGAAGTTGTCGTGTAGGCCTGGTCGGATCACTTTGAACGCTTGACGGAGTGGATGTGGTAGTTGGATGACTCGTTGAGACTCTTGTAGAATACGTCAAGCGTGGAGAAATTTGAACGTAGACCCCTTCTCAGTTGCTCTGTTTTAAACATTTGTTGCGCCGCAGTTGTGATTAATTTGGTCGTCTCTCAGCTGTTTTCCCAATTTGAACGACATTTCTCGTACACTCCTTTCCAAACTTTTATGTCATTTTGAACCCGTTGTAAGTGTGACTTGATTTGCTTTACATCGTGTGGAATGGTGTTGGAAGGTCGTTGCTCGTTGTACTTTGTCACGATTCATCCCCAATAGACGAAAGCCTTTTGATCAGATCCCTTCACAGTATTTAGTGTACGTGGCCTCGCACCACAATGTGCATATGAGCTAGATCTGTCTCGGTAGGAGTGCAGCCGTCGCGTTGTTTGGTCGTTGTCGGCATGGCAGGTATTTCAACGACGTCATCGTCATGATTCAAGTTTATTCGCGCGAAACGTGCGTGGATGCTCTTATAAGCTTGATTATTTAATCACTTTGATATATTTTTTTAAATGAACATTTTAAAAACTTATAAATTTTTAAGATATCATATCTTATAAGCTTTTTGGAATAAATTTAATCAAACATCCTCTTTATAATTCCTAAATTGAGATTGATGAATCCTAATTAAAGGAGCGGACCATATATCTGAATATACACAGTGATAAATCGTCAACACACACAATCATATATTATAGCAATCGACATTATCTAATGTCGAAAAAAATACATGTGTCAATTATGTATGAATAAGTTAGTTCTGGTTTCTTATGAGGTGTGTGTGACTGGCAGATACTAGTGAGTGGTGTTTTATGTGAGGCCCAAACAACTACAATAAGTCCGAAACTCCAATTCCAATGATCTGATCCTCGAATCAAACTCAAAAACTCCACAGCTTTTAACTTTTTTTTTCCCCTTTAATTTCTTTCCCCTTCTTGTCAAATTAATGTTGTTTGGATGTTTACAGACACAAACATTATAAAACAACCCAAAATTTGTCTGCAAAAAAGAGAATCGAGGCAATCTGGAAGAGAGTAGTGCTGGCACGTAAAAGATTCGAAAGATTTCATTAGCAAAAATACATGCACCATTTGTCTTTATCCACCACTATTATTATCCACGGTCAAAAACCAAAAAATATAAAAATAAGAGTAAAGAAAAACCATTTCAATTTCTTATAGGGTGATTAATTACTGCGCGGTCAAAATATGACAGATCATTGCTGCATTTGAGTCGTTTGACTGCATTTGTATTATAGAAGTGAACTTGATCCATCTTTAATTTTACTCATTTATCATAGATATGATGGTGTGTCTTGTTATAGCACTAGAATGGGTAACATATGAGACATGAAGTCTTAAGTTTGAGTTCATCGTGATAAGATATTTAAATTTAATTATTTATTGATAATATCAATTTCACAGTTTAAATATTCTATCCGTTTGATCAATTTAATAAGTCCAATAATTGGCATAGATGTTAAGAAACAAATACGCCGTTTATAATAAAATAGGAGAGTTTTTGAGTCCGGAAAATAAAAGACAAAATTGAAAATCTTGTTTTAAAATTAAAAGAGAGATAATTATGTGTGAGTTACAATAATATATGGTAGAATTATGTGAAATTTTTGTTACGTGTTGATTTTTCATTTTAGGAAGTGACCTATTAAAATTGAACGCCCAAATAAAAAAAAATATAACTTATTAAATTGAGACGGAGGGAGTATTATATTTCTTTTTCCTCGTATTGTTTGTGTTGTTACACAAACAAATAGTAAACGTTATAGTATCAATAAATAATAGTACATCATATTCGTTTTAAAATATATATACTATCCTCTATAATGTGTGGAGTTTAAATTTTAACTTAAAACCATAATATGACCGATTTGTAAATATAGGTCAATTATATAAATTCTAAAAATATAATTGCATGTTTTTTGCAAATCGTTCTTAAATAGTACTGACCTATTTTTTTTAAAAAACTCTCACGTATGGGAGTCATCTAGTTTGAATTATCATGACTAAGTCTTAGCATTAGATATTCTCAAAAAAAAAAAAAAATTAGCATTAATAGATGTGTTATATTTAAATCCAATTTACCACAATAGGACGAGAGGGAAATGGCCCTTCTTCAAGGTTAAGGTACCTTACCGACTAAGCAAGTGAGACGGGTAGACCACTCTATAAGATAGACGCGCTCAACGAAGAAAGAGAAAGTCAGTCCTTGATGCAACTTCAGCTCTTACACATTCTCACACAAAAACAAATCCAACTTCGACGACTTAGACAAAGGGGGCCACTACGGGACTTAGGAAAACCTAGACTTGAATGATAGGGTACTCTCCTCCCCAGTTCAATCCCAATCCGTCTTCTTTCGTACATAGACATGAGTGACTTCTTGGTCGATTAGGTTTGGAATCTATCTGTTCTTATTTAAGATGAAAGTTGAGGATAGTTGGCTGAACCAGTAAGTAAAGGTACTAGTCTGGACAGCGGATGATGTATCGGTCCTATCCGGTCTGGCTGAAGCATTCTTGGTTGCTTACCACTTTCGCTCTGATTCAACCCAAGAACTCCATCCATCATTGTCCTGAAGCCGGTCCTATTTGATTAGGAAGCCCTCTGTTGCCTTGATGCCATTAGTCCGTCTCCTCCTTTTGGCCTTTGCTCTCGCCTTTACTGGCGCACGCTCTCCGATTCACGTGGATAGATCAGCCTTTTTAGCACATACAACCCGTTTTTCCTAGGAAGAGAACCTAGAAATCCTATTCAATCCAGTTAGTCTTCTCCTTTACTGTGAGGGCTTTTAGCATTAATAGATGTGTTATATTTAAATTCAATTTATAAAATTTATTAAGGGTGAAGATTTTTAGAGGCCACTAAATAATTTAAATCTCACACGATTCCGGTTGCATTTTCTTTTTCGTAATTTAAAAATGCGACAAAAGAAAGGCACGTAATTTAGGGGTTGATTAATTATTTATTAAAAAACACTAGCAACTAAACAACAAATATATATATATATATATATATATAGGAATTGGTTCAATTGAGATTTATATATATTTTGAGATTTTGAGATAAATGAACATATAAGTACATTTTGATGAACTTGTCAATTAATTTTTATGAACGCGCGTTGGTCTGGGGTTCAATCCCTACAAGTGGCATGTTTTTTAAATAAATTAAATAGATTCATATGTTCATCAGTTATATTGGTTATGTTCAAAGAATTTATTGATATGTTCATTTATCTCAAAATCTCAAAATATTTAAAATCTCAATATAAGCTAACCCTATATATATATATATATATATATATATATATATATAGGGGCGCGCTCCAGTGAGACCCCCTATTTTTCGTGTAACATGAGTACAATGAATAAGACATAAAATACTAATGAACAAAACGTATATCTAATGAACAAGATGTATATACTGATGAAAAATAAAATTTAAAAAATTCGTAATGAATAAGACATATATACTGATGAACAGGGCTGTATATACTAATGAACAATACAGTATATACTGATGAATAACAAAATTTAAAATATTCTGCTCCCTCCAGGATTCGAACCCTGCGAAAAAAAATCACCCTCCAGATACAATATCAGCCATAGGATTGACAAAATAAACGCACCAGATCGTGCCCTAGATCTCACTAAAATTAGGAGGTCTCATTGGAGCGGCCCCCTATATATATATATATATATATATATATATTGAAGCTTATTCTTCTGCATTGGATAGGGAAATTTAGAAGCTTGTTCGAAACGTTCAAAAAACATGCATAACAGTCTGATCTTGACTCATATACTATATATAATTGCAATTTATCCTTATTGATGATAACAAATGCATCAATTTGTCAACTTATCTGCTAAATCTTCATAACGGTGTTTCGTTCGTCTCCACAATATTGACCTCAGATTCCCAACACTAAAAAAAAATTCTAAGCTGAATAATTTTAATATTAAGTGGCCCATTTTTTAATCCTATATATGTATTGTTAACACATAAAAATTGCACATTGTTTTATCCGCTTAGCATTTCGTACACAATGTTATGAAAATTAAGACCAATTTTAAACTTTGCATTTTATTTTAGAATATATTTATCCAACCATATGCGTACTATATATCTCACTCTATTGTTTTTTATTTGCAAATATGTTTATATATGGTTAAATCAATTATATAAAAATAATTTTCATATCTTAATTATTGAAATAACCCAAATGAATCGATCCAAATAAACGATGCACACGATCATCAATTTTTAATGAAAGAAAAAAAAAACCACAAAAAAAAAATCAAATTATAATTGTTTAACATAATTACACTGTATATACATGCTCTCTCTCTCTCTCTCTCTCTCTCTCTCTCTCTCTCTCTCTCTCTATATATATATATATATATATATATATATATATATATATAGGGTAGGGTTAATATAAAAACCCCTCTTAAGATGAAAACTAGGAACCAATTTAAAACCATTGATTTAAATAAAATAGAGGGCTGAGATTAAACTACAGATGCACAATTTCGATTGCATAGATGCACAGTTTCAATTGCATAGATGCACAATTTCGATTTGCTTGAGTATTTTGCATTGTTGGTTTCAATTGCATAAATTGCATATTTTTTAATTGCACAGTAAAATATAATACATGCACAGTTTCTTTTGTTGACTAAATCCTAACCATTAGATCTAATATTTAAAAGGTCAAGATTAGGTTCCACTACAAGAAAACACGCGTTTAACGACAGAAATTAACGACCGAAATTTTCGGTCGTTAATTTTGCGGCCTTAACGACCGATTTACGACCGTTTAACGACCGATTTTATTTTTTATTTTTTTTTATTTTTTAACGACCGAAAATTCGGTCGCTAATTATTATTTTAATATTTTAATATTTAATTTTTCTTAACGACCGACTTTTCGGTCGTAAAAATTATTTTTTTTTATTTTAATTATTTTTTTAATTTTAACGACCGAAAATTCGGTCGTTAATATATATATTTTTTATTTTTTTATAAAAAAATATTTTTTTAAAAAAAATTAATTTTTTTTTTGAAAAAAAAAATTAATTTTTTAACGACCGAATTATTCGGTCGTTAATATTATTTTTTTAATTTTTTTTAATTTTTTTATTATTTTTTTATTTTTTTAATATTTTTAAAATAAAAAAAAATATTTTTTTTAATTATTTTTTTTAAAGACCGAAAATTTCGGTCGTTAAAATTATTTTTATTTATTTTTTATTTTTTTATTTATTTTTTATTTATTTTAATTTATTTATTTATTTATTTTATTTATTAACGACCGAATAATCGGTCGTTAATATTATTTTAAAAAATTTTAATTTCATTTATATTTTTATTTATTTTTATTTTTCGATTATATATAAATATTTAATTATTTTTTATTAATTTTCTATTTAATTATTATTTTCAAATTATAGAGATTATTTTTAATTATTTAATTACTATTTTTCGATTATTATTTAATTATTATTTTCTATAGAAATAATTAATTATTTAATTATTATTTTTTTATTATTATTTTAATTTTATTTTTCTATTTCTATTTAATTATTTTTTATTAATTTTTTATTTAATATTATTTTTAATTATTTTACAAATTTAATTATTTTTTATTAATTTTCTATTTAATTATTTTTCGATTATATATAAATATTTAATTATTTTTTTTATTATTTTCAAATTATTTTATTTTTATTATTTAATTATTTAATTATTATTTTCAAATAATAATAAATTATTAGATTTATTATAATAAATTATTAGACTTATTAGATTTTCTAAATTATTAGATTCATTATTTTCAAAATATTAATAATTTTATTATTTTAAAATAATAAAATTATTTTTCAAATATTAATTTTATTAATATTGATTATTTGATTTAATATTTATTTTGTTGTATATTTGATTATTATTTTTCATACTCATATTTTCTTTTTTTTATTTAATTACGATAATATTAATTTTTTATTATTTTAAATTCGATCGTATATTTATCGTAAATGTTTAATGATATTTTATATTATCTCGACATATTATAAGGTTATGAATGATTAATGATATTTTATATTGAATTAGAGTTTAAATGAATTAATAGGTACTATATATATCAATAATACGAGTGTTCTGTACTGGTGACTACTCGAAAGGAACTCCAAGGTTAAGCGTGCTTGACTTAGAGCACAAGTAAGATTGGTGACCTATTGGGAAGTTCGTCAAATGGTATGCAATTAAGGTCAAAATACATTAGAAATACACTAAAAATACTTGTGGGATACAAAAATATATATATAAAGAAAAATTATTTTTTTCGAAAAAAAAATTATTTTTTTTTATTAATTTTTAACGACCGAAAATTCGGTCGTTAAAAATAAAATTTCGGTCGTTAATTAAAAAAAAATAAAAAAATAATATTTTTTTTTTTTTTTCTTTTTAACGACCGAAATTTCGGTCGTTAAAAATAAAAAATCGGTCGTTAAATTTAACGACCGAAAAAACGGTCGTTAAAACTCGGGCGACGATGCAAACAACGACCGAAAAAAACGGTCGTTAAATCGGTCGTTAATAATATTAACGACCGATTTTAATTCCTGGTTCTCATTTTAACAGAGGTTTTTATTAGAACATCTTCCTATATATATATATATATATATATATATATATATATATATATATATTAAAAAAATCATAACTATATTCTCGATTAACGACATAATTAAAATTTCAAACCCACCAAATAATAGAGCATCACACTACTCTACATACACTCTAGCTAACTCTCTAATTAAACACGAAATTGGAGGATGCTCTTTGCATATATATGAACACCAAATTGCAAAAGGGGAATAAAAATATATTAAAAAGAATATATATATTAAAAACACACACACACACAACTCCACCGTGTGGCTCCAGTTCAAACGAGTCATTCACT
Organism: Salvia miltiorrhiza; assembly: GCF_028751815.1. Classification (NCBI taxonomy): domain Eukaryota; kingdom Viridiplantae; phylum Streptophyta; class Magnoliopsida; order Lamiales; family Lamiaceae; genus Salvia; species Salvia miltiorrhiza. The sequence goes on from NC_080387.1 coordinate 68,757,394, forward strand.
TCCAACTTTACCAAATTGCATATTCGCCAACTTGCCCCCACCCCAGTGACCCCACCCCACCCACCCCCTTCACCCCTATAAATAGGAAACTTGCATGCAAGCAAATTACTACCATCCCACACTTAGTATTTCTTTCTAGATTTTCGAGGCCTTACATTGCATTTGAATTTTTGTGTGATCAAATTAAATAATCAATTGATGGCGTCGGGTTCCCTTAGCTCACACCGGTCCGGTTCGTGGACGCAGCAAGAGAACAAGCTGTTCGAGAAGGCGCTGGCCCGGTTCGACACGGAGACCCCGGACCGGTGGCATAACGTGGCCCGGGCCGTGGGCGGCGGCAAGTCCGCGGAGGAGGTCAAGCTCCACTACGAGATTCTCATCGAGGATCTCCGCCGCATTGAATCCGGCTACGTCCCCATTCCCAAGTATAAGAAAACCTCCGTTGAAGAAGAGAAAAGGTACTACTAATTCTTTTAATACAGTTGGACACATGATTTAATAAAATTGGTTATTATTTTGATGTAGTGGAAAAAAGGTCTCACCACTTTATGAAATATGTGATTGAAATTGAATTTGGTGTGAGTTTTTTTGTAAATAAAGAGTGTTTGTAAGGTTAAAAGATTAAAGTGGATGGTGGGACCATTTCCTTAAAAGGAAAGTGGTAAACTATTTGCTGACGCCCGATATAGTAACTGTGCCCCACTTTTGGCGGACGGAGGGAGTGCTATTTTTCTGTTTTTTTATGAAAGATAATTTAATTCTGGGCCAGATCTTTTGGGATGTCTGGTTCTTATTTTTCTTTACATGCGGTGCATGCAACGGTACAATATATGTCATTGTTGTATTACACTTGTATATTTATTATACCAAAAGTGAGAGATTCAACCTTAGATATTTTCTTTCCGTTTTTAAATATTCACTTTTTGTTTATACATACATGTCATGCTCATAAAAAATCCTTGACCAGGGATATATTTTCTATATTTTGAGTTTGAGATTCTGAAAATATAATTTTTAAATTTTAAGTAGTTATTTTACATTAATATTACATTAATTATGAGCTTAAACATCTTTACATTGTATAATAATCTTACTCTCTCCTACTGAAAAATATTAGGTTGAATCGATTGGGACGAATGGAGTATATATTTTTACATTTTAACATGGGAATGTACATATAGTATATATCGTTTAATTGCAATAATTGATATTTATTTGTTGTTGAATTTTGGCAGGCTTCTCAACCTTCTAAAGATGTGATGGGGCACGTGAATTATATCAGCTTTTGCGACGAATTAAGAGATAATGTACGATGATGATTAACGCAGAAATTGCGTTTTTTTTTTAAGTATTAAGTGTTAATTGGCTGCAGCAAGCATGCCTTTTTAATTGTGATTTTCACGCATCTTAAATAATGTAGTACGGCTCTCCTTATGATGCATTTGTTTCGTCTTACCTTTTAATACAAGGGAAATTATATGGAGCCATAATTATGGCTGCCATAATACCCTTAAAATTTTATGAAAACTATTTATGTCTAAAATGTCCTTGAAATACTTTTGATATATATATATATATATATATATATATATATATATATATATATTACAGTTGATAATACCCTTAAAATTATATGATATTATTATCAGAAAATATTACTATAGTATAATTAAAGAACTATAAATAGGTGTTGAATACGTGTCAAAATACGTAGACTACACTTGGAGTTGGCATCTCTCGATTTTATCGTAGCATCGTCGATAAAAATGAGATAAAATATTATGTGCTGTGAAGAATATTGTCGGTGTTGGGCCCGATCAAATAATAATAATAATTAATAATCTAACTTAATCAAGCACAAGTATTTGATTTGAACGATTAGGTCCGTGATGGGTAACTCGGCCCACACTCTAAGGTAAGATTGATGGGTAATTTAATTGCGTGATTAGAACGCGAGCCGAGTTATCTCATCACGGGTCCAGTCATACAAATCAAACTCTTAAGTTGAATTATTTTATCATTCATGTCTTATCACTCAAACCAACCGTTTTAAAGATATATTTGCTTTGACATAATAAAAAATTCAGGCAGACTGTGTAAAATTTCGAGCAACACATTTTTTCTTAGACAAAGTATAATTTTATACATAAGAATCATAAGATACCACCTTATAAATATTGAATAAATATATTATCATTCAAAACAAATAAAATATAAAAATGTTTTAAGTAATAAATTTATATCTCATTATAATATCCGACTATTTAGAGGGATAAAATATAAAAACACCTTAATTGAATGATTATTTATCATCTTAATATTAAATTGATTATATATATTTAATCATCATCCAATCTTATTAATTTTATCTATCAAATCCATCAAAGCAAACGCGCATAGAATAGAATCCAATAAAGGTTGGATCAAGCAATCGTGAGTCTACTGCTAGGCCACCCTATGAATTGTCCTATCATCCTAAGCTAACACATAATCAAAATCTAATTATCTAGGATGCTTAATCAATTAATTTCTCAGCTATTTTGTTTAAGTTTCATATCTATAGTAGAAAAACAATATAATTGAATTAACTAGATTGGCTAAAATTAACCAATTTCTACATTCCGTGATCGGCAATTTCTGAAAAAAATCTTTGATAATCGAAAATCTCATAAAGCTGTAGAAAACTTTGATCGTTTTGAGTTTGGATTTGCGATTGGGCCAGGGCCTCGTCATTTGAGTGGGCCTCATCATATATACGAATTTGGATTGAAAATACTTAAATTACATAAAATGGGCCTCTTCAGAAAAGGGGGGAAAACATTTATTTTTCACTTCTTACACCTCACATTGGCCGTCAATGTTATTAAATCTTTGAGATAATAAAAATAATTCATAGCCCCTATTTTACTCTTCATAGTCCCCATTTTAATTAATAATTAAAAATAATTAAAATTTTACTAATTTACCCTATACTTAGGGTAAATTAATTTAATACGACGAGGGTTATGAAGTATAGGGTAAATTAGTAAAATTTTAATTATTTTTAATTATTAGTTAAAATGGGGGCTATAAAGAGTAAAATAGGGGCTATGAATAGAATTACCCTATATTAAATCGTAGTAGAGTTAAAAATATAAAATCCCATGTAATTTTTGAGCTCATAAACTTTTTTGGTAGAAGAGAAAATGCGATAGAGCAGGCCCGTCTCCTCTTTTGAATAGGCCCATTTCCTATACCAGAAAATCAAACCAATATAGAAAGATGACATAATATTTTTAGTGAAAAAAAATTAAATGGTATACTTAAAAATGAATATATACATATGCTGGTGGATTAATGATTTGTATGGTCGTGGAATTAATATTCTAGAGTAATAGACAATTTAAATCGTCAAAATGTCTATTATTTGGTTAAACCAGTTACTATTATATATAGACCTCTTTGAATTTTTTGGATCTATGAATTTGAATTGAGTCTACTGTGTACGTAAATATATTTTGTTTGTTACGAAAAAAATAAAATTTTACAGCGTATCTGACTATGAGTAATAATTATGGTTTCTACTCGTTACAATTATACAGAACTGCCTCAACTTATTCTCAGATTGCATTAACCTTAATTCATCACTTTTCTTTTAAGGAACCTTAATTCAATGTTTATATAATACTAAAATGTATAATTTAATTATATATATGGAATAGTTTAATGGACAACACTAAATATTCAAATAACAGAGAACATTGAACATTGAACATATCACTCAGTAATTCCATTTGAACGTCAAACGTTCGTAACAGTCATTTCGTTGAACATGAGCGTGAATAAACATTGAATTTTTGGGGGTTATGGGATTCGATCCCCTATATATTCAACGTCATGTTCAAGGAAATGACTGTTACGAACGTTTAACGTTTAAGGGGAATTACTGACATGCAGGGGCGGATCCAAGATTTGTCGATAGGGGGTGTTGAACTCGAAGGTATTGAATGGGAGTTTGGGGGCGGTAGCCCCCGAGCCAAATTTTTTGGGCAGTCTATACAATTCATTTTTATGTGTAAGTAAAATTTTAATGGACTTAGGATTAAAATTCGATAACCGACTATAATAAATAATTATTCTTTTTCTATTGATTCAATAATAGTATATACTAAAGTTATCCCTGCAAATTGTACAATTATAGTTGAAAGAATATAAAAAACTTCATCTATATATATTTAAAAAAAAATCTATCTTCTACAAGAATAAACTAATTTTTATTTTTATGTTGAAAGTCTTTTTTTTTTTTTTGAAAGTTGGACTGGGCTAAAATTGAACTATGTAGATATTAAGTTAAATATATGTAATATATATAGAACAAAATTTTGGAGTTGCACTGGGCTGCAGGCCCTTAATACATCCGCCCCTGCTGACATGTTCAATGTTCTCTGTTCTTTGAATATTTGTTGTTCAATGTTTAACGTTTAAGGGGAGGGCTACAATATAAACATTTCTTAACATATAAAATACGAACTACTAAAAATGTATGAATTCTGTGTAGATAACGTATGAATTCGTTGTGTAAATGTATAAATTGTGAAAAATATATTTTTTGTTACCTATGAGATTCGAACTCGTGATCATGAATTCATCCAACAAGGTGATGAATCAAGCGTAGATCTTGATGATCTAAGGGCTGAAAATAGTTCCTATTTTATAATCTAAAAGGTGTTTTATTTTAGCCCACCCCTATATATATATATATATATATATATATATATATATATATAAGAATATTTTCTGTACAGATGAAAATTTACCTTTCGAGATAACTTATAAACTTTAAATTATTCCAATAATTTATTTTGTACTCCCTTTGTTCCACCTTCATAGTCTCTTATTCATTTTTTAGATGTCCCACAATATAGTCCACTTTCTAAATTAAATTAGCATTACATTTTTTTTTTATCAAAGTAACCTTATTTAAATATAGTCAAACATAGAATAAATAAGGACAAAATTGAATAATTACATATATTTTGTATTTTCCAAGTATTATTTGAATTTTTCAAGCATTATTTATTGTATTTTTTTAATATGTGTGAAAAATTGAAGTGGACTATAGAGGTGGGACGGATGTATTACTTAATTTTTTGGGGGGGAGGATACTTTAGTATTTCTTTGATTATTATTTCCGGGTGCATCAGTGCATGTAAGTTAGTGGGATTTGTTAATATGGAATTGAAAAGTCAAAAATGTTCTTGCATATCTCCAATGCTATAAACTTTCCACAAAACGCGTTAAAATTTAGGGGTGAATTGGTTGTAGAGTTTGTAGGATTTTTTTGAATTTTAAAAATTTGGGGTATTCAATTCACATTTTTAAAAGTCTTTAAAAATTTAGAGATATTTAATATGAATTTTAAAAATTCTTAAAAAATTATTAGATATTCAAAATTTCGTGGATTTTGATGGATTCTCCTTCAAAAGTACAAAGAGAGAAATCTCACCTCATCACATGAGATTTCTGTGAATTCTCTCATCTCTTCTATGTGACCACCGATATTGTGCCATCCGAATTGGCTGTAGTGCCCTAAATTTTTCTTATTAGCTGTAGCGCTTAATTTCTGTAGAAAAACAAAATTGACTGTTGGATGCTGCAAGAGGATGGAACATATTTGTTGTAACACCCCGCCCATTTATATTAAGTTTAGAATTTAATTTAAACTTAGATTTAAGATGATTCACGCCGGATAAAAGAAAATGAATTTATTTTTAATTCCAATTATTAAAGAAAGATGAGTAAGAATATTGTTGGTGTTCTTAACTCAAGAAAAATATTTTCAATTATTTATTCATTGAATTTTGAAAACCCGGCTAAGTGAATCATAGAATATTAAGCACTACACCATGACTTAAGATTAGCTTCACGAGACCTATTAAGAATAGAATTTCTTGTAGGCTTTGTGACCAGGGGGATTAGCGCTGCTTTCCCAAGACAGGTTTTTATGTGTATGATCTTCAGGCTTTGCCTATCCAGGTGGGCTTACTTTCCAAATGTACAAAGTATGATTGAGTTATTAAGCTCTAAATGTTTCAATGAAATGCAAATTGTTTATTTAATGTAATGAAAACTGTTTATCCAATAAAATGTTTATGTGCACTCTGCTCTGTTTAAGGCTCGCATAAGTTAATCGATCGAGGTTCTCTTATGACCTAACACGTTATTTGAGAATTGTGTACACCTATTAGCTGACTCGGTGGGTTGATCTCCATTCGGGCACTAATCATGTATGAGGCGTTATAAGGGTGCTCGACGGGATGTGTTCCGGAGCATTGGGTCCCAAATGGGAACTTGACTGGGTTACGCCCTCAGTTCAAGTAAAGCGGGAGATATGGATCCGTCGGTGGCTAAAAGGTCCGGGATCACAGCGAGTAACAGAAAGGGAGTGTGACATGTGCGCACAAATGAAAAATGTTTTAACATGCTTAGAAGTTATTTCATTTTAAAACCTTCTAAGTCATGTCAAGTATAATTGGATAAACTGCTCTTACGAAAATATGAAATGTTTATGAAAATGCATGCCCACTAAGTACATTAGTACTTAGCCCAAAAATACTTTCAAATGTTTTCAGGTTGGCTGGCTGGTGCTGACGGGACGGAGCTGAGGCTAGAGTTAAAATTCATATGTTAGACTTCCGCTGTAGCAATTACTCTTATACATCTTTTGTTTTCTCAACTTAAGATGACTTCATGTCGAGCTTAAATTTGAAATTCTACTTTTATGCTAATGAATGTTGGTTGTCAGAAACATGAAACAAAACTTGTGATCCAAAGGGGCATAGCCCGACTTTCTATCCTATTTCGGGTTTTTACAAGGTTGTTCCTTGTTTATTTCTATGAATTAGTTGCACCTCGATTATATTTATTCATTCAAGAATTGGGGTGTGACAGAATGGTATCAGAGCATGAGTTTTCTTTCATGTCTCTGATAACCATAAGTTTTTGATGTCGAGTCTAGAATAGTATCTCTAGACTTCTAAGAATTTCAGTAGCCCTCAGCTCGCCGTCACACTGCCGCAACTAAGGTATGATAATAAGTTTCAAAAATATATATGTATATTCAAAGTATTAAAATTTTCAAGAAAATGTGCGCCTTATATTTATGATGTTATGTGAATGCAAATTATCCTTCATGTTGTTATTTTGGGTCTCTGACTCATATAACTAAGCTCAATGTCGTGTTTGGGACTACCCGAACCCATAACGACTCAATGAATGTATTTCGTGTTTGAGACAACCCGAGCCCTTAACGAATCAATGTATGTATGTATGTATGGTCGAGTTAGATTCCTTGAATCTTTCCGGCATAAGCAAAGTTTTTCATGAAAGGGACATTTAATGTCCATATGACTCAAAATTTCAAAGAAAGCAAATATATGTATGTATGTATGTATGAATGATGAGAAAGTTTTATGTTATCATTTTAGGTTCACTGCCTATATGATTAGAATGATGGGTTCTTTTACAAATCGTTTGAGAACTACCCAAGAATGTCTTACGAATGTTAGTCGTGATAACACCGCTAGAACGACATAGAATGGACCTATATGATACCAAAGATTTATGATTGAAGTATTTAGTAGTAAGTGCTTTAAGTTAAAAGTTGAATTAGAGCCTTATAAGAGATAAGAAGTTGACATGATTGGGGGCGAAGCTCCCATTTGACTGAGTGATTCGTTTTGTTGGGTCTGGCCAGCCCACATAACTAAGATCTCGGTGATTGTCAATTAAGATTTTTACTTTGAGTAGAGTTTCATCCTAATGTATAGACTCACACTATGTAGTTGTCACAATAAGATCTTATTTTATCACGATAAGCACAACAATGACTAGAATGACTAGTATCACAAGCTAGAATACCAGATATGCAATTTCGAGGACGAAATTTTTATAAGGAGGGAGGAATGTAACACCCCGCCCATTTATATTAAGTTTAGAATTTAATTTAAACTTAGATTTAAGATGATTCACGCCGGATAAAAGAAAATGAATTTATTTTTAATTCCAATTATTAAAGAAAGATGAGTAAGAATATTGTTGGTGTTCTTAACTCAAGAAAAATATTTTCAATTATTTATTCATTGAATTTTGAAAACCCGGCTAAGTGAATCATAGAATATTAAGCACTACACCATGACTTAAGATTAGCTTCACGAGACCTATTAAGAATAGAATTTCTTGTAGGCTTTGTGACCAGGGGGATTAGCGCTGCTTTCCCAAGACAGGTTTTTATGTGTATGATCTTCAGGCTTTGCCTATCCAGGTGGGCTTACTTTCCAAATGTACAAAGTATGATTGAGTTATTAAGCTCTAAATGTTTCAATGAAATGCAAATTGTTTATTTAATGTAATGAAAACTGTTTATCCAATAAAATGTTTATGTGCACTCTGCTCTGTTTAAGGCTCGCATAAGTTAATCGATCGAGGTTCTCTTATGACCTAACACGTTATTTGAGAATTGTGTACACCTATTAGCTGACTCGGTGGGTTGATCTCCATTCGGGCACTAATCATGTATGAGGCGTTATAAGGGTGCTCGACGGGATGTGTTCCGGAGCATTGGGTCCCAAATGGGAACTTGACTGGGTTACGCCCTCAGTTCAAGTAAAGCGGGAGATATGGATCCGTCGGTGGCTAAAAGGTCCGGGATCACAGCGAGTAACAGAAAGGGAGTGTGACATGTGCGCACAAATGAAAAATGTTTTAACATGCTTAGAAGTTATTTCATTTTAAAACCTTCTAAGTCATGTCAAGTATAATTGGATAAACTGCTCTTACGAAAATATGAAATGTTTATGAAAATGCATGCCCACTAAGTACATTAGTACTTAGCCCAAAAATACTTTCAAATGTTTTCAGGTTGGCTGGCTGGTGCTGACGGGACGGAGCTGAGGCTAGAGTTAAAATTCATATGTTAGACTTCCGCTGTAGCAATTACTCTTATACATCTTTTGTTTTCTCAACTTAAGATGACTTCATGTCGAGCTTAAATTTGAAATTCTACTTTTATGCTAATGAATGTTGGTTGTCAGAAACATGAAACAAAACTTGTGATCCAAAGGGGCATAGCCCGACTTTCTATCCTATTTCGGGTTTTTACAAGGTTGTTCCTTGTTTATTTCTATGAATTAGTTGCACCTCGATTATATTTATTCATTCAAGAATTGGGGTGTGACAGAATGGTATCAGAGCATGAGTTTTCTTTCATGTCTCTGATAACCATAAGTTTTTGATGTCGAGTCTAGAATAGTATCTCTAGACTTCTAAGAATTTCAGTAGCCCTCAGCTCGCCGTCACACTGCCGCAACTAAGGTATGATAATAAGTTTCAAAAATATATATGTATATTCAAAGTATTAAAATTTTCAAGAAAATGTGCGCCTTATATTTATGATGTTATGTGAATGCAAATTATCCTTCATGTTGTTATTTTGGGTCTCTGACTCATATAACTAAGCTCAATGTCGTGTTTGGGACTACCCGAACCCATAACGACTCAATGAATGTATTTCGTGTTTGGGACAACCCGAGCCCTTAACGAATCAATGTATGTATGTATGTATGGTCGAGTTAGATTCCTTGAATCTTTCCGGCATAAGCAAAGTTTTTCATGAAAGGGACATTTAATGTCCATATGACTCAAAATTTCAAAGAAAGCAAATATATGTATGTATGTATGTATGAATGATGAGAAAGTTTTATGTTATCATTTTAGGTTCACTGCCTATATGATTAGAATGATGGGTTCTTTTACAAATCGTTTGAGAACTACCCAAGAATGTCTTACGAATGTTAGTCGTGATAACACCGCTAGAACGACATAGAATGGACCTATATGATACCAAAGATTTATGATTGAAGTATTTAGTAGTAAGTGCTTTAAGTTAAAAGTTGAATTAGAGCCTTATAAGAGATAAGAAGTTGACATGATTGGGGGCGAAGCTCCCATTTGACTGAGTGATTCGTTTTGTTGGGTCTGGCCAGCCCACATAACTAAGATCTCGGTGATTGTCAATTAAGATTTTTACTTTGAGTAGAGTTTCATCCTAATGTATAGACTCACACTATGTAGTTGTCACAATAAGATCTTATTTTATCACGATAAGCACAACAATGACTAGAATGACTAGTATCACAAGCTAGAATACCAGATATGCAATTTCGAGGACGAAATTTTTATAAGGAGGGAGGAATGTAACACCCCGCCCATTTATATTAAGTTTAGAATTTAATTTAAACTTAGATTTAAGATGATTCACGCCGGATAAAAGAAAATGAATTTATTTTTAATTCCAATTATTAAAGAAAGATGAGTAAGAATATTGTTGGTGTTCTTAACTCAAGAAAAATATTTTCAATTATTTATTCATTGAATTTTGAAAACCCGGCTAAGTGAATCATAGAATATTAAGCACTACACCATGACTTAAGATTAGCTTCACGAGACCTATTAAGAATAGAATTTCTTGTAGGCTTTGTGACCAGGGGGATTAGCGCTGCTTTCCCAAGACAGGTTTTTATGTGTATGATCTTCAGGCTTTGCCTATCCAGGTGGGCTTACTTTCCAAATGTACAAAGTATGATTGAGTTATTAAGCTCTAAATGTTTCAATGAAATGCAAATTGTTTATTTAATGTAATGAAAACTGTTTATCCAATAAAATGTTTATGTGCACTCTGCTCTGTTTAAGGCTCGCATAAGTTAATCGATCGAGGTTCTCTTATGACCTAACACGTTATTTGAGAATTGTGTACACCTATTAGCTGACTCGGTGGGTTGATCTCCATTCGGGCACTAATCATGTATGAGGCGTTATAAGGGTGCTCGACGGGATGTGTTCCGGAGCATTGGGTCCCAAATGGGAACTTGACTGGGTTACGCCCTCAGTTCAAGTAAAGCGGGAGATATGGATCCGTCGGTGGCTAAAAGGTCCGGGATCACAGCGAGTAACAGAAAGGGAGTGTGACATGTGCGCACAAATGAAAAATGTTTTAACATGCTTAGAAGTTATTTCATTTTAAAACCTTCTAAGTCATGTCAAGTATAATTGGATAAACTGCTCTTACGAAAATATGAAATGTTTATGAAAATGCATGCCCACTAAGTACATTAGTACTTAGCCCAAAAATACTTTCAAATGTTTTCAGGTTGGCTGGCTGGTGCTGACGGGACGGAGCTGAGGCTAGAGTTAAAATTCATATGTTAGACTTCCGCTGTAGCAATTACTCTTATACATCTTTTGTTTTCTCAACTTAAGATGACTTCATGTCGAGCTTAAATTTGAAATTCTACTTTTATGCTAATGAATGTTGGTTGTCAGAAACATGAAACAAAACTTGTGATCCAAAGGGGCATAGCCCGACTTTCTATCCTATTTCGGGTTTTTACAAGGTTGTTCCTTGTTTATTTCTATGAATTAGTTGCACCTCGATTATATTTATTCATTCAAGAATTGGGGTGTGACATTTGTGGCTTGATTGCTTTAATTGAGTCTCTTATTTGGATAGAAGAGAGTCAGATTTTTTGTTTATCAAGTAAGTCTAAGAATGACTATTGTTCTATTAATGCTAAGGCTTGCAGTTATTTGATTGATTTTTTTTTCTTTTTTAAATAAAGATTAATTTGCAGCAACTATATATTTGTTAAAACCTATGAAACAATCACCTTTATCATTCTCTTGTTTATATTTCAAATATAATAATTTTATCTACGATAAATGTGGTGCATAGGGATGGTACATATTTGATTGATAGATTTGTTTTGAGTGAAGACCTATTAAAAACTGAATATTTTTTTCACGAGAATTATTATATATGGATTCATTTATAATATTCAGATTCCAAAATATTTTCTAAAATTTTAGTTATCAAGATCAATTTATTGTTAATCAAATAGTAGTAAATATATATCATAATTTATTTTAGTTTTTGGTATACCAATAATTAGTTCGAAAATATCCCTAAAAATATTCACTGAAGATTCATAAGTGAGCATCAAGCTCTAAAATATTCAGTTTTTAATTCCAGCGGTCGCTGGGCATCGGCCGACATTGGGTTACTCCGGTTCCAGCGATAGTTGGGCTCTAGCCGGGGCTGGGTTGCTGCCTTCTTAATTCCTATCAAGTCGATGAAAATCCATAAAAATCAATTAAAAAAAAAAACAAGTCAACCAAACTCTATATAGAGTCTATGGATTTCCTAAACCTACGAAAATTCATGAACTTTTTAAAGTCTAAAAAAAATTCAACAGAATCCCAAACCAATATAAGTTGATCATGGTGAATAATATACCTATAATATTTTATTTGATAAAAAATAAACAATTTTTTTATAAATCAAGAATATGAAAATATTATGCTTATTTGTTTGATTTTGTATATCACACGTGCGGTAGGTGCACAATACAATTATAGTTATAACAATTATTAATACTCCTTATTTTTATATATTATACTCCTTATAAAAGAGTATACAACATTGGATTTGATATGAATTTTAATAAAATAGTTGGTGGATGTGCATTTAGTGGATAAGAAGGTCTCATCGTGTTAAATGGGTAATTGTAGTTGAACTGAGAAAGGATTATGAGTGATTTTTTGATAAATAAGGATGTTTGCAAGGTTGAAATATAAGAAAATGTTTTGAAGTCATGTTTTAAATAAAACAATTGTTCTTCGTGAACGAATAACAAGTTTAATATTAACATGTTATATAATAAAAGATATCTAAGTAAAATATATTACTACATCTTATTTCATACTCTTCTTCTTCTTCCTTTTTTTTTGTATGAAGGAACCTCATAGCGTTATCCTAAATGAGTATGTAGGAAACGTTAATTTTAGTAATAAAATCATTAATTTTTACTCTGAATTGTACTTTTTTCGTCCACGAAAAATAGTTACTCCCTCCGTCCATGAAAAAGAGTCTCATTTGGGGTTCGGCACGGGTTTTAAGAAAGTTGTTAAAGTAGGTGTAAGTGGAGAGAGAAGTAAATTTATAGGGGTAGTGGTAATATGACTTTTAAAACTCCTTAATCCTCAATTAACTTTTGATGGCAATAATTTAATTTTAATTAAAAACTTGAATTAATTATTGAAATTAATTCATTTTAAATCAAAATTTCTTACTTATTTGGAACTTAATTTGAGTTCCTCATTAATTAAGAATTCAATTTAAATCAAATTTCCTTAATACTAAAATCGGAGCAAATTGTGGTTTCCAGCTGAATTCATTTCCTCACTGTGCAATAATTTAATTCAAGGGATTATAGCCAAAAAATACACGAACTTTGATAAAAGTTGCAATTTTCACCTGAACTTTCAAATTGGTCAAAATATACCTGAACTTATATTTTTTGTTGTAAATTTCACCTCGACGGAGTTCAATCATTGCAAGTTCAGGTGAAATTTACAACAAAAAATATAAGTTCAGGTATATTTTGACTAATATGAAAGTTCAGGTGAAAATTGCAACTTTTATCAAAGTTCGTGTATTTTTTGGCTATAATCCCTTAATTCAAAGGAAAGCAAAACTTCTCAAGCTAATTAATTCCAAAGTGTTGCCAAAAAGAGAATGCAAACTTTACTCAATCTCTACATTCAAACTTGGCAAATACACACAAACAGAGACGATGAAAAGAAAAAATTCCAAATCAAAGGCCATACTGCTGATGTTCTTCTCCTTCAACACTGAGACAAGAACCTATTTTTCCTATTTTTAGCAAACAAATTCAGCAAATTGCAAACAATTTCAGTAAATGAATAAATAAAATAAATTCAACAAAATTCAAATAAATTTGTGGCATTAAGAAATCAATTGAGCAAACAAATTCACCAAATTTCAAACAAATTCAGTAGATGGGTAAAGAAGTTCAACAAATTTAGCAAATTTCAATCAAATTCAGCAAATGGGTAAAGAAATTCAACAAATTTAGAAAATCTAGCAACAAATTTCAAACCACATTTAGGAGCTCCTCTTGGAGTTTTTCTGCGAGTCGACGCCGATGGGGATGTTTCGCAAGGCGCAGAGAGAGGCAGTCGGCGGCGACGTTCCTCGCCGGGGAAAAGAAGCGGCGTTGCGCTGCACGATGTCGCTCCCCTCTCTAAAATCCCGCTGCCACCGTAGCGTTCCCTTGTGCCGCCTACTTAGGCCATCAATGGTCACCGACTCAGACCATAGGAGGGGTAAACTCGCCGGAGAGAGGCGTCACCTTCGCCTGTAGAGGCGGCGCAAGTGTGAGAGAAAATTAGGGTTCCAAAAAATGAAAGAAAGTGAAAATGTGTTGCGTTTGGGGAAGAGTTTTAATTAAGAAAATAGATTAGGATTTAATTAAAGAAATAAGTAGATTGTTTATTAGTTATTGTGGTGGGTCCATGAATGGCAAATAAAGTAAATATGGAAGTCAAAGAAGGGTAAAATTGTATAAAAAGTGAAACATGACTCTTTTACGTGGACAAAAAAAAAGGAGAAACAAGACTCTTTTTCGTGGACGGAGAGAGTATTTTTTTTTTAGTTTGAGACTTTCATAAAAATTAATCTCTTTTCATTTTTGAAAACTTTATATCATATAATGAGTTTCTTTCTTCACTCATAATACATTTAATTATCATTATTAATACTATTTTTTAAATGAGACCCCTTCTCCACTTACAATACACTTTAACTATTTTTTTATTAAAACTTGTATCGTGCCCTTTTATGACTATTTTTTGTGGACGGATAAAGCATTACTTTTATTCAGCCTAGTAGACTTTGGTTTGAGACAGTTTTTGTCAATGTTTTTCCTTTCTCTTTTGAGTGATTTTTGACAATACATAATATATATATATATATATATATATATATATATATATATATATATATATGTGTGTGTGTGTGTGTGTGTGTGTGTGTGTGTGTGTGTGTGGGTGGGTGGGTGGGGTGGGGGTATTCGATTCAATGGATTAGATATAATTAAATTTTAGGGGAAAATAGCAAATAGACATCTATCATATAACCCCTTAATATATTTATCACCTCATCTTTTGATTTTGGACTGTTAACCCCTCAACATCTCATAAAGAGTGCAAAATCTCCCTATTCTTAACAAACATTTAACTTCATATATTTTTTTTTTATTTTATACTCCCTCCGTCCATGAAAGAACTTCCTAGGAGGGAGTGGCACGAGTTTTAAGAAAAAAAGTTGTTGATTGTATTGAGAGTATAGAAAAAGTTGTTGAGTGTATTGGGAGTGGTGAAAATGTGTTATAATTAATTTTGAGAGTTGTGAAAAAGTGAAAAGTAAGTAATTATAAGTGGTGGGGCATAGTCCAAAAATAGGTAGGAAGTTTTTTTGTGGACGTCCCAAAAATGAAATATAAGAAGTTCTTTCGTGGGTGGAGGGAGTATTTCTCAAGCAGGTTTCCATTATATATTAGAAAGAATTAACTTTCTTTATTTGGTATTTTTAATGTACTTTCATTTTGTTTGATATAATCTCAAAAATATTGTCTCAAACTTTGTAGAAGCATGCAAGTTTTGTGCCTTCATTTCTTATTGCTTCATTTAGTTCTATTTTTTTTCATAGGGTTTCACTGAAATTTGCTGTTGAAAAAGAAAATTTTAATTTTTTCTTTAATTTATTTCTATGCGCATTTGATTAATATGAATGTTAATAATTTGAGCAGTTGATATTTCCAAGATTCATGTGTTTTATTTCGTAGATTCAATTTTGGGTTGTAAAATTTTTTACTTGTATTATGGTTGCCGGTAAAAATATAATCCCTTAATTGATACTTTAAGAATTAGGGATCTATGCGTATTTTGTTCTTTTTGTCCCTTAATTGACAATTTATATATGTAGAGTGGGACTCACTTGAAAAATAAAAAATAAAAATATTGGACGGAGTTAAGTGTCTATCAAGAATAAAGTGGATTTTGCACTCATTATGAGATGCCGGAGTCTCTGAGGTCGTCTCACTCCGCTCCCTCGCAGTTTGTTTTTATCTCCGTAGACGAGTACTCTTTTTCCTCTAATTGAGGTTTTAATGAGGCTCGACCCTTAGTCTGCTTCTCTGTGCTTTCAAGGGTTTAGGTTTTTCGTTTTTTCTTTTATAAAATCTTATTTTAATAATAATATATTATTCGATTTGACGAAATTAGTCCCAGACTTAATTTTCAGATAGTATAACATAGGATTAGTCTTAGTCAATGAATCTGACCTTTTTATTTCATAAATTTATCTCAAATAATTTTAGACTCACTCAATCTTAAATAATCTCGAGCCAATATAACCTCAAATAATAGGACGGACCCTTATAATATTAAATCTGTCATTGTTGTCTCTATAATGGGCCAGAATGTCGATTCCCAGCTGGAAAGAGAGGTACGGCCCATTTTAAGTTTATCCATAAATCCAACTTTATTATGCTGCTCAACTTTATTTTATTTTCTTTAAGTATTAAAATTCCAACTAATCTGTTATAGCTTAGTACGATATGGATTATAAAATATACATAAAAATCAAAAGAATAATAATTCAAAATCTAGTCCATGGATGCTTCAAAAGATGCTTCAATTATTTTTTAACTATCAATGAGTTTTAGATAGTGTGATATGACAACTAACTAGCTATTTCGATATTACTGAATTTTGTATTCCAGAACTTTCCTATTATATATACAATTATACAATTTGATATTCGAGTTTTATGTTTGAACGTGTTCGTTTTAACTAAGTTCATGTCGTTGAAAATCATAAAATGATTTGGGTCTCATAAGAGTTATATAAATCGATTTTAACTGTATTTTGTTTTAGTTTTAATTTTAATTTTTTTAAAATGTGTTTCTGAATTAAGATTTTATTGAAAGGAAGAGAGAAAAAACTGAAAGAAAACCTATAAACCCATAGAAAGTATAGAGACGCTAAGATTTTTAAAATGTGTTTCAATAATGTACGATTGTATAAATTGATTGGAAATATTTGAAATAAAAAGTGGGTTAAGATTTTTCCGAAATTAATAAACTTAGTATGCTTTTGGATTGAAGGATGCTATTTTGTATATGAATTTCGAATCCACTTTGCAATTCCTTCAATGCGAAATAAAACCTCAATGTTGTAGTTTTGGAGATTGATTGATTTATTTATATAATTAAAATAATTTCTATTTTATTCAACGCTCTACAGCATCTTCTAATTAAATATTAGGATTTTTATAAAACTTTTATCTAATGGAATATTTTCAAGAACTAACTAACTAACTCGCCGCTAAGTCGTATTTAATTGTTGTTACGTCTATACACACAAACACAAAAACGTTTCTTAGAAGTAAAAGATTCTTATATTATTTTTATGTTTTGTGAAAATTGATTATTATTAAAGAATAAACCGAAATATATTCACTCAAATGAAGAAATCATATTTTTATAGGACATTATGAATTATTATTTAGAACCAACAAAAAGAAAACTTATTAGTAGGAATGGGGTTTTTATATTTTTATACACAAATCTTGATAAGGTAGCTTTTATAACTACTACACTAAAAATATAGTATTACGTATTTGACAAAAGCACCCTGTTGAATATTGGAAATTGGCAAATTAATTAATTAATATAAATGGAACTCCAACACTGAATCCCATGATCCAGAGACTTCTCCTTTCTATTTTTAACATTCAATTCAACTTGGCCGATTTTAATTCTGTTTAATTTTTGGGAAATGTATGAGTTCTGATTCAAAGTATCAGAGATGATTCAATGCTAAACTACACCGTATGACGTTTGTATGTCAGGAAAGTAATGCTAATTAAAAATGTTATTCCTAAGAAAATGAATCATAATAGATTTTGTGACCTATATTTGGAAACACGAAAAAAAAGAATTCTGAATTTATATCATTAAATAAACATAATTAATTAATACATGTAATAATTAAATTGAAATTAACATGCACAAAAAAATTCTCTAATCAATTTTTTAGTTACAACAACGTACATTATTAAAGTTAATTATGTGATTCATAATTCTAAAATTAAATTCAAATGTTCTTATGATGATGATGATGATGATGATAATAATAATAATAATAATAATAATAATAATAATAATAATAATAATAATAATAATAATAATAATAATAATAATAATAATAATACACAGCCCACAACACCTACTAAATAAAAATTATAATTTGCATTTTAATAAAATAATATAAATAATATAATATATAAATATATGGGGTTGCATTCTACAGAAACAGAGTTGTTGAACGCAAAACAGAAACATTGATCATGACAGTTAATACTGTTGAACGTACAAATGATTTGTTGAACTTTTGGGGACTGGGGTTCGATGGTTGTTCATGTTCAACACAAATTCGCATTGAACGTTGAACGAGCGAACGCTGACTGTTAGATTAGATAAGATCAACGACTGAGATTCTGTCTCCTTTCTCTGCCTATATTTGCGTTTCTATAGAACCTTATACATATATATATATAAGTAAGTAAGTAAGTAAGTAAGTAAGAATCTGAAGAAAAAGAACACCTAAGAAAAATTAGGACATACAAATTCTAAAAAATTGCACTATTTTTCTTGTTTTTAGGATTATTATTATTATTATTATTATTATTTGATCAAAATTTAACCAAACACAAATTTAATATTTTAAAATTAAATTATTTTTTCATGATAGAATCCGTGGCAAACAAACAAACCCTATAAGTATTTATATGAACGAATCTCATAAATGTAACTCCACTCAAATTCAAAATTGGCTCAATGTTGCGATGAAAATAACGGCTTCTAATTCCTACAATAGAATGTTTTAATACGGTACAGTTTATGTATTTAGAGGGAAAAGTTATGCTATACTATATTTTATGTGAATATCTCTCAAGCAGTCAAGTTAAGTCCTTGTTAAGACCTTGTTAGCGTTATTTTTTTTAAATATATTATATATTTATTTTTATTTTAATACTTTATAATTTTATTATTGAAATCCTTAATTTTATACTAATTAACATAACAATTAAAGTTCGATTTGTTCATATTCCCTTTGACTTCAATTAATTAATAAAAAAGAACATATCAAACTTTAATTTTTATATAAATTATAAAATTAATGATCTTAATAATAATTTATAAAGTATTAGAATAAAGATAAATATATATAAAAAAACTGTAACCATTGTTAAATATAAGTTGTTCACACATAAACCGCTCAAATGAAATATGGAGTACATTATAACATTTCTCTCTATATATATATTTCCTATTATAGAAAGAAAAGAAAAGATGATGTGTATCAATAATATCACTGAATATGAGGCAGACAATATGAATTTTCTCCATTTTACACTTGCAAAGAGAAGAAACTGTTTCAAAGTTTGCAGGTTTTCCGATGAGCTACAACCACTAAAAAGAGGCACCTACATATTTTATCTCAAAACACACACACACACACGTGTACTTATATATACTGGCACTAGGGATGTAAATGAAGCAAATAATTTTGATTCGATTCGGTATTCGATTCGAATTTTTGATATTCGAATATCAAATTTTATGATTCGAATACGAATACAAATACTTTTTTTATTCGTTTAGTTATCAAATACTATTCGAGAATCACGATATTCGATTCGATTTGATTCGGTATTCGAAAATATATATATATATATATATATATAAATATAAATAATAAAATTTTATTTTTGGAGTTGGATTTTGAAATAGAAGAATATATTTAGTATATATTATTGAGTTTTTAAAGTAAATTTTGAAATATTATTTTACATTTTTTTCTCTATTAAAATCGTGGATTGAATATATTCGAATTAAATTAATAATAAGAATTTTTCGAACCGAATATTCGATTTATATTGTGTTACATACATTTTTTAAAAAAGACAAACGAATATTCGATTCGGTTCGAGTATTCGCGAATAGTATACGAATCGAATACAAATAGCGAAATATGATTCGAAAGGTATTCGAATACCGATTCGAATATGTAATTAATTTTACGAATATGAATCGAATACAATGATATTCGATTCGATTCGATTCGTTTACATCCCTAACTGGCACACATGTATAATACACATACAAATACTACAAATTAATGTACGTGTATATATATATATATATATATATATGATTGGAAATGATGAAAAGCTGCTAGTGGGATCTTTTTCTTCTTTCTTCTTGTTTCCCCTTTCAAGTGGGTTTCGTTTTCCAATGCAAGATTTTTTGTTTACTTGAGATTAAATGATGTTAGGAATTTTAATCAGGTTGTTCGAAAACGAGAATTCAATTAGAATTATAATTGTGTTTTGTGATACATTAGACAAAAAGATGCAGTGGGTTTTTTTATTAGTATTATTTAGTTTGGTTGATCATATTTATTTAGGAGTTTAAATGAAAAATATATATGTAGCCATCCAAACATTAATTGTCTGGTCGATTACAACTTATTGGATGTTTATGTAGTGGATTAATTAACCGTTAAATTAATGAAATTTGGTTTTCACTTATTGGTTTAATATTAAAAAATCAACGAAGATGTATGTAATATATGAAGGCACTTTCGTAGAAGAATTAAAGAATGGCTACATAATTTTAACAAGTCTACATATTTCGACAATCTAAAGCGGGATGGATACTGAAAATAAGCAAACATGTTCAAATTTACAAAAACCCCATAAAAAATACTCCACACATATATAAACTTATATATTTTGGGGTCCTGAAAAATAAAGGGCCAGCCCTTGCTCATGGACACCCATTGCGATAGATTCATTATCGTTCTAAAATATATACTCCTGCTTTCCATTCTCACGTCTCATATATATATATATATATATATATCTATATAGGAAGAGGTTCTAATAAAAACCTCTGTTAAAATGAGAACTAGGAACCTAATCTTGACCTTTTAAATATTAGATCTAATGGTTAGGATTTAGTCAACAAAAGAAACCGTACATCTATTATATTTTACTGTGCACTTAAAAAATATGCAATTTATGCAATTGAAACCAACAATGCAAAATACTCAAGCAAATCGAAATTGTGCATCTATGCAATTGAAACTGTGCATCTATGCAATCGAAATTGTGCATATGTAGTTTAATCTCAGCCCTCTATTTTATTTAAATCAATGGCTTTAAATTGGTTCCTAGTTTTCATCTTAAGAGGGGTTTTTATATTAACCCTACCCTATCTATATATATATATATATATATATATATGTGTGTGTGTGTGTGTGTGTGTGTAATATTTATGATTCCTTTTATAATTCATACATACATACATTTGTACAGGAGCCATATATATGCAAATCTAATACTAGATTTTTTGTTGGGTGAAACCAAAATTGGGTTATAATTTTGAATGAGAATTTGGAACATTGGATCTGCTGCTAACCTACTATATTTCATTGCCCCCTTATCACATTCCATAACTTTATATCCCTTTATTATTTCCTGCCCTCATTTCATCCCTAGAAGATAAGATAATAAGAGACAATAAAATAATTAAAATTCACACACAAACACTATCTCAGATTTCATAGGATTTTCTAGATCCTGCTATACATTACACAACTATCTGCAGATGTAAAATACTTACAAAAAAAAACTGTCAGCATTTTTTGTAATTCACACACACACACACATAGAGAGAGAGAGAGGGAGAATATATAATTAATCTTCTTAATTGTACAAGTAATTACTCTTCTTTCCAAGTATATATATGATATAATCTTTGTGAAAAAGACTAGACATTTATGTGGGGCTCTTGCAAATGTTTTGTATTTTTATTATCTCACTCACACACATAATTAATTAATTTTGTAAATAGTAGTGATAAGTCGATGCATGATGCATTTTAAGGTTGGCAAAATGAGGGCACTGTTGATTGGTTCATTGTACTTGGGCTCTAGGGCAATAAAAGCATAAAGACGGGAAGAATTTGAGTAAAGCAAAATTAACATTTAAAAAGGAAACTTGATGCATACATAGATAAATAAATAAAATAACATAAAAACTAGTGGTATAGGGATATTAGTTCCACAGAAAGTGATAGGAGAATTGAGATGGAGA
Organism: Salvia miltiorrhiza; assembly: GCF_028751815.1. NCBI lineage: Eukaryota > Viridiplantae > Streptophyta > Magnoliopsida > Lamiales > Lamiaceae > Salvia > Salvia miltiorrhiza. Next base: position 68,779,517 of record NC_080387.1, read on the forward strand.
CAGCTCCCATTTGCCATTTGGGTTTTGGATACCTTAGGCTCATTAGTGATCACCCCCACCCCCACCCCCTACCCCTATCTAAAATACACAAAACACACATATACGTATATATACCGAGGACCTATCAAGAGACTTGGAGTTTGAGGCGAAAAATAAAATAGTACTACTATATATATATCACATAAAGTTCATGAAAATTCATTTCTTTTTTGTTGATTTTCCGACTGCAAAAATACTTATTAAATTTTTATAATCAAGATGTTCAACATATTACTCTATCTTGCGACAGAGTTGATCTTAAATAAATATTTATTAATTTTAATACGAAAGAAAGTTCGAATGATATTGAATAAGCTGTAACTTGCAATATTTCACAATATTAAAGAGAAATTTTGAGAAGAAGAGAAAATCTTGAGAATATAATATTAAATGATTAAAGAATTGTACTAAAGAGGATTAGAACCAATGAACGTACAAAATTAAAGAGCCTCTACCATTGTACAACCTTAAATTATTGTTCAAATATGCGTCAAAATTAAAAAAAGAAAAAAATATTGTTAAAAAATAAACAACAAATTTCTATCTGTGTAGATGTATAGACATATATTTTTATATATCGGGGGCACAAGGAAAATGTTCACTTGGGCCAGCCAGTCCAATGTATACATATAGGAAAATGTTCAAATGAAATTATTTATCTATATTTACCCTAGAGTAATGATAAAATAAAAAAACTCATTTTTTGTAAAACTTACGAACCCTTAATTATAAAATTATTACATGGGTTGACTCCATGGAGGATCCAATTATTTGTAGGTGCAGTTACTTTGTAAATTACTTACAAAGAATTTATAATTTTTACATTAAATCAAGTTATATACATATATATAACTCTACCCTATTAACCTAGCTATATTTAGTAAAGAATAAGCAGTTTCACCAATAAATTAAACCATGTTTCAACTTAAAAACAATTTCAAAATGCCATCATGCAAAGCATAATTTTCTTGCTCTATGAGAGAGAGAGAGAGAGAGAAGTTAGATGCCCTTATTTCAACCGAAATTGTTGTAATGTCTGCGTCAATATTGTGCAAGATTAAGCCGTGCATGATATATCAAGTTATCAACCATATAATGAGAGCTGTGTCAAGTCACTTGCAAAACTAACTACCAAAATTGCCTAAGCTACAAGGCATGTAACACACACATTCATAACCATGTATGTCCCCATTAATAATTTGAATATTCAAACCAAAATTATTTATGTTGATGATTAGGAGGCCTCGTCAAGTTGAAATTTGAAACTATGTTGACGATCATCGATCAACTTGAAAAATATTAGTATTCGTTATTAATTGACATTTTTTTTGGAAAAATCTAATCAACTTTGAGTCAAAACCCTGATCATATTTGATAGTGATTTTTAATATTAATACATATATTTACTTAACTGCACCATTACGGTTGTTAAATCAGCGTCATTTTCATAAACTAGATATTATTCGTTGCTTTTGTCAGTTATGATTTTTCTATGCTTATTTAATTTTCATTAACCGCACATATTACACGACTTTTAGACTCACAAAAGTGTCATATAATTTGTGTTTTTCCTCGTTTGGTATTGATATAAAATCACTCAAATAGAGCACAAGATAATACGAGACGAGGCAAGACAGCAACATAAAAATATGATTAAAGATGCCATCGTCATTTTTAAGAAAAGGTGAATGGGAAATATTAATTTAATAATATAAGAAAATTATGTGAAAATGATATGAAATCTGTACTGGATTATGGTTGTCTAGTGACAACGATTTTGTAGAAAATCTATACACAGCGTGGTCCACACTCAAATTGTGCTATCTTAATGTTACTATTTTTAGTTAAGCAACCTTAATTTAACTAAGTTAGTCATACATAAATGCAAAAAAATTAAGGACGTATAATTAATAATTATACATGGAATTAATTTTCTAGTCTTCGCCTCCCAAAAAAAAAATCTAGTCTTCGGAAATAACGACATGCTGCTACAAAATAGAGTCTCACTCCCTCCGTAGTCACAAAATAAGAAGGAATATAAATAAATTGTGTAATCAAAACATGGAAGTCACAATATTGGCTACCTAAAAATTGTGTGCGTACAATCCTAGTGGTTGGTGGATAAAGTCTTCAATCATGTTTTGATTTGTAACAAATTCGACTACTTTTTTTTTTTTGGCTCCCTCTCTCCCCCAAGAATTTGAAACATTTGAAACCCAAAATTTTCAAAAATGAACAAATGTTTTCAGACATTTATATGGAGTACTAATTAGCAAGAAATCTGGTTAAAAAAATTAAGATAGTAAAAAATTAAGTCCCCTGAGTTACGTTAGTGACATTATTATTTTATTTGGTTGATTTAGGAGATACAATAATAATCTGGAGTGTCAAAATCGGAGGGCCCAATACCTGATATAGGGCCTTGCCCCTACAGTGAGTGTGGGCCCAGAGACACGCCCACGTGGCTAGTCACGTCTTGATGGGCCCCGCACACCATGGCTTCTGCTTGTGGTTACATTCCATGCCTCTCTGCCCCCACCTATCCATATCTCTCTCTCTCTCTAGATTTATTTATTCCGGCAGGTTTATGTCAGCCGGCGGTCGTTATCGGACTTTCCGGCGGCTTTTCCTCTCAATTATGCATGCCCCACAATAGCCCCGCTCTCTACCAAATAAAGAAATGCCAACCAATATTTTTTAAATGCTTTTTCTTCCCCCAACTAAAATTTATGATCAAAATTATATACCTTTTCCCTAACTACCTTTTTCCTCCTTCCCCATATATAAAACCGAAGCCCACAGCCACCATTTTTCCCTCACACACACTTCACACAATTTCCCACTCTGTGTGCTGCGTGAAACCTGGATGAAAACACTGCAACAACTGGGTACATCAAAGCACTATATATCCCAAACCACACTCCTCACTTCTCTCCCACCACACCAACAAGCAAGACAAAAATCTTCTTGAACGAACAAAAAAAAAAAAAAAAAAAAGAAAGAAGAAGCTTACTTGCTTGGTAATGAACAGTGGTTTGCCGGAGATGTTGCATTGCCTCAGCTCGACGTCGGAAAACTGCGAAATGAGCGTGCTCGAGCGGCAGCGCTCGCGCCTCAAGTGGCAGCAAGAGCAGCTGAGCCAACAACAGCCACCAATCCTACCTTACTTCAATGGCAACGACCAGCTCAGCTACTTAGGCTTCCACGGCGATCAAGACCTCTGCGAGCTGGTGGTGAACGGCGGCGCGATGAAGCCGGACCCCGGCATCGAAAACGACGACTTCCGGAGGTTTCTGAATTATGGCAACGGTGGTGACTTGGAAATGAGCTGCAATCTCCCTAGAACTGTCAGCTGCCCGCCCAATGTGGCGGCCAGCGTCGACTCGGCCGCCGGGAAAGAGAGCTGCAAGAAGAGGAAGGCTGACAAAAGCCACAACCTCAAGGTATTATAGCTCTGTTTCCTATTTGAATTATATGCAGCATGAAGATTCTTTTCAATCAATGAAAAAAGAAGAAGACGTGGACTCGAACATTAATCACTCTACCAGTAGACCAACACACGCACACAAAATGAAGATTTGTTGATCAAGAATGTGTTTTTTGCTGTATTCAGATAGCTGCAGAGGAGAAAAAGATGAAGGGATGCGCAGAGGAGGAATCTAAGATGACAGAGCAAAACAGCAACAGCAAAAGCACCACCACCACCATTAGCACTTCAGCTAACAAGAACAGCAAAGGAATGTCATCTGCTAATGCGAAGAAGGTCGCCGACGCGCCAAAGACCGATTACATCCACGTCCGGGCGCGTCGCGGCCAGGCAACTGACAGCCATAGCTTGGCTGAAAGAGTAAGAAAAAAAAAGCCATTCCCTATGTTGGATGACACCTTGATTTCATCATGTGAATATTTGTTCTGATTTATGGCTCTGATGGTTGCAGGTTCGACGCGAGAAAATAAGTGAGAGGATGAAATACCTGCAAGATTTGGTCCCCGGGTGCAACAAGGTCACCGGGAAAGCCGGTATGCTCGACGAGATCATCAACTATGTGCAATCCCTGCAAAGACAAGTAGAGGTATATAAGATAAAACACCATTTTCTTGCAATCATCATCATCATCATAATACCAAGCTTATGAGATCCATTTCTATGCCAGTTTTTGTCAATGAAATTAGCTGCAATCAATCCAAGGCTGGATTTTGACATCGAAAACTATCTACTTAAAGAGGTAATATTATTATTAATAACAGAGGCTTCATTCAATAAGTGACATAAAGAGATATATTTGTCAAATACAATCTGTTTATGCTTATGCCACCAACTGAAAATTCAATTCTCCCCTGCAGATTTTTCCTGCCTGTGCTCCGGCAGTCGAGGCCTCGTCAACTGGCATGATCGATCATTGCCACCTGCAGTTCAATACACCAGTACAAGGAGTTACGGGTTCGGGTCTAGAAATGGCTGTGGATCCAATGGATGCCACGCTTAGGAGAACCATAAGTGCCCCTGTAACAGTCCCACAAACATTTCTTGATCCATCCAGTTTGAATGTAAGTTGATTAAATTTCTTACTTAAAATGGTTAAAAGGCATACATCTCAAGATGTTTGACAAAGCAACTACACATAAACAGCAAATTCAGCACGTAACATGGGAGGATGAGTTGCAGAATCTCTACAGTATGGAGTACCAACAAGGAAGATCTGCATCATTTATTTCTCAGCAAATTACAGGTACACAGACATGTCTTTGAAGCTACGTTCTTCATGTTTCTGGTGGCTTACACAAATTAAGCATAGCGGATATTGCTGCACTCAATAAGAGACCATAGTAACCCCACAACACATTTAAAGAAACATGGCTAACTAAAGTTGTGGTCCTAAACGGTGCAGTTGCTAATTAGGCACCTTATCCTTTTTTTCTGTCTTCCACTGAGAGTGAAGTGATGATCCAATCTGCTTTTTCGATGACACTAATTCCTTGACTTCACAAATTATTTGTCATCCGATTCTACCAATTTACAGTTCTAGATGAAATGAGTGTAACTAAATAAGCTTATCTCTTGCAGGTTACCTCGAGGCAAACCATGTAAAGCTGGAGATGTGAATCAAATATACAGATTCTTGAATTGAACAAAGTCCAATTCAAAAGTGTTGCCGATCCTCAAATTTTTCACCCCCTTCGGAAGCTACATGTCGTGTATATTGCACCTACGTGTATATTTAGTGACAAATATTAGCAATGATTATGATTAGTAAAGATAATGAAAGATAGCGCAATTTTGTATCAAATTTCCCTTGCTGATGGTAATCTTCTAATACAGAAAGACATTGCATATGTTTAAAGCAAGCCTCTTTGTAACTGCAAGCCAAACAAGCAAGCAAATAAAAAACAAGAGGGTAAACTACTATAACTTCAACAACTGGAATTCATGTAAAAGAAAGTACAAAAGGGTCACATTCATCAAGTTGAACAAGTGGTAGTGTATGAATTAAACCTGAAAGCAATCTTAATTTTTTTATTGAAGGATAGGAAGACAACAATGAACCAGTAAAACATGGTGTTCCTGTTGCAAGAGAAGAACGAGACATCCCATTTATAGACCTCATAATTAGAAAACGAAAGGCATTTTCTCTTTGATTCCTGTCCCATTTTTTCCTTTGTTGTGGAGTTGTGGGGACTGGCCATAAATGAGCATTGAGCAGCAAAGGTTCAATAGTTTTTGGGATAGGGGCAAAAGTATATGAAAGTTTTCTAGTACTAAAGTACAGGTTTAAGGCCATTGCAAGAAATGGCTACAAATGCGTAGACCATAAAATATGTTGGGGAAAACATTAGCCACATATATCTTTTGAACTAATCTTTACCCTATGCTACTTCCATCCATTATCGTTTCAACAATTATCAAATATTCTTTCTATAAGAAAAGAAAATAAAAAACATGACAGAATGCTACGCAATTTAACATGATTAAGCCATGGAATATCAGGCATATAATCATGAATCTCAAGACTGACTCCCGGAAAATGATAAAATTGATTGACCAAGATGCATTGTAGTTTTGCAGTCTTTTAAGCATCATAACACAATGATTAAATTGAAGAAAGAAAACTGGGAAGAAATCAGTCAAGTCTGACAGCAATCAGGCCTATCAGAGCATCTTCTATCTCCATGCTACATAGAAATTTGTGAAAGCTGGGGAATTATGAAAAACAGAAATTCAACAGGAAATATGTAATATAAATATCTACAACAGTAGGTCTCAATCATAAAATAGTTTAATGACCAATTCATACTAAAAAGATTACTTTTTCTCTTTTCCTAATACAGTCTAAATGTTTTCTTTTCCTTTGGGGGTGGGTGTGGGGAGGGGGGATGATAATAGTGGTTGGCATAGAATTAAACTGAGACTGTTGAGAAGCCAACCTGTATCCTATGGTTTGCTGAGTGATTCTCAACTTTGGGACCTCAAAAGGGCACCAATATCACACCTTCATTTTCAAGCCATGTGGAAAAAGGTAAAGGCTGGACCTGGCTTCATATTATCTTCAAAATCTTTATGATTCTCTCTGCCTCAACGGATGGTGAAAGAGAATTTTTCCTGCTCCAGAACTTCATCAAGAAAACAAAATTCAAAGGATAAAGAAACGAAAGCGAATTTTTGCCTAGTCGTTGTCAATGGGGCCGTTCCCCCTTCTTGAAAAATTTCTTTCTCAATGTTGACAGCTTACAACTATAAAAGTTATAAACCTAGATTCTAATGGCTGTGGGATGCTGTACAGCCCAGCAACAGGCCAGTATTCACTGGTTGTGTGCCTTTTACTGGAGGAGAACCTGAAAGAATTCCCACCAGAATTCTATTCTAGATCCCCTGTTCTAGATTAGATTTATAGAAATCATGGGACTAGTCTTTCTCGTTTCTAAGATCAAATTCTGTCAAAATAATCATTCAATACATAAGTTGCATACCTCCATCAAAATATGGCTGATGTGAGAAGGGAAAGGAAAATGGATGGGTTGGCATGCAGGGTGAAATACCTATATTATGAAACAAAATCATGCCACTCCATCAAAGCCATGATTGAACTAAGAGGGTTAACAAAATGTACTCAAAATGAGTATTCAAGGACATAAACATTGCCACAATTCGATAACATAAACTATCATAGTTATTACTATTTTATTGTACAATAAAATAGTTACAGACAAACCAAACTAATACATGAGCACACAGCAGTAAAATACATTACAAACACCAAATTAATCAACTAATCACAATCTTATATCTAAGCTCACATCCAACAGAAAGAAATCCTGTCTTCACTAGAAGAGATACGACCACCATATTCATGCTTCTGACGATCCTTAAGCTGTTCATCCATTACAGCACAGATTTGTCCCCTGCTTCTGTGATTAACATAAATACTACTATTAGAACTATGAGTATGTTTATTTTATAAAAGACAGTGATAATTCTAAGTGTGGCTACTAGTATACCTTTACCAGGAACGACTATAATTGGTGCTGTTCTGCAATTATGGAAGCAATATTCACTTACACTGCCCTTTACTACACTGCAGTAAACATAACGAAAAGAGAACATATATATGAGCATGAAAGTATGAAACGACATTTCACGTTCACAACATTATCAAGAAAGGACATTCATGAGAAAAGGGACGTGAGAAACCTTTGAATCAAGCTTCGGCCCCTGGTGCCCATCACTACAGCAGCAGGCTTCAACCTCTCTGCTTCCTTGCATATTACTTTTCCCGCATCTCCTTCCACTATCCTAGCCTTTGTCTTTACCTATTTCCATGGAAACATTTAGAAGTTTGGCTTATAAACTTAGAAAACCGTAAGTAAAATTCCCTATTTCTTATGTAAATGCCTTCATAATGCAAGAAGTAAACAAACATTGAGTCTACACACAATTATATTATTACTCAATCTCGCAATTACAAACGCAAATAAATCAGAGAAGTTATATGCTACGTACTTGAAGAATAATAACAAATATAATATTGATCATGGAAACCCTGAAACACGTATCTGTTCCCCAAAGAATCACAGGCATATGACATGAACCATATATTTTCTGTTGAAGAAATCCCCTCAAAAGAGAGCTAAGTGGAAAACTAGGCCCCAAAATACTTCCATTCCTTCATCCAATGCAACATAACTTTTTTAGATTGGGTAATACCATTAAGATTAAGCAAACAATTAACAAAGATTCTTTGACTAGTTGATGTATGGGGACTTGATAATCAAATAATAGATTTCACATAAGGTGAGCTCGAAAACATGCTTTTCAGGTGGCTATCAAATTGATAGCTCGATTTATATTTCAAGTAATGCTGAGCATCATTTGGATTAAAATTATTCAAATGAACCGCGAAATACTTCAGCTACCAGATTGCAAGCTTATTGAACTATATACACAAAAAAAAAAAATCCTTAAACGCGTCGAACTCACCATAGCAACCTCAAACGCCTCGGCGGCGAGCTTCTCCATGAGACCCTGAGTCATTTCGTACACAATCTGGTTGTTCAAACCTAAGGATCAACAATCACCAATTACAATTACAACAACGTCAGATTCTGAACCAAAAAAACAACGCAGAGAATAGAAACAGCAAAAAATTTAGTAGTTGTGAGTTGTACTGGAGATGGCGTAGACGAGGTGGACGGTGTCGGCGAGGCGGCAGAGGTGCGTGATGGCCCAATCAAAGGCGTGCTTACTCTTAGGGCCGTGATCCACAGCGATCATGATGTCGCGCCCCCTTCTTCTCTCTCCGGTCTCTCGGTCAAGCTCGGGATCCAGTTCGGGCTCCGGTACAAGCGGTTTAAGCGGCGACAACACCACTTCTCTCCAGTTGTACTCTTCCTCCTCCATTACCGTCTCCATCCCTCAACTTCCTCTGCTTATCTAGTAGCTGAGCTCCACTTTTTATCTCTCAAAATCAACGGATCGAAAAACTTTGAGTTCACAAAAAATGAAAGTCCACCAAATATGCGTGATCGTGAATCAGTGAATTGTATGCGATGTGGATAAACAATTGGTAGAAAGATCGAATTGATGTCGGCGTGATTGTCGTGATTACTTTTTCTGGTGTGTGAGTACCAATTTGAGTCGTGTTTGAATTGAATTGGTGAGTTAACAGTAGGCGCCTTTAGATTTTAGCCTCCGTATTTGAATATTCATGAACAGCAGTTTATGCAGAGAAACGCGTGCTTACTCTATATGATTATATCCAAATTTCCAATTATCCATATCTGGAATAATTGTACCTGCTCGCTCAATATATATATTGACATCTGCAGCGTACTGAAGAATTGTAATTGCATAATGATATACTAGTAATAAATTATAAAAATTGTTACCAAAAAAAGTAAATGATAAATAATTATCTAATGAATTTTGACACGCTAAAAAGCGTGAGATGTGCATAAATATATCAGCATTTGCACTTCACCGAATTTTATTATATGGTGAACCATATTTCGAGTCAAAAAGTCACTAATCTTAAAATTTTATTAACTTTTCATTTGTTATGTTCATAATGATTATAAAATATTACTCTCTTCGTCTCACTTATCTTGACACAATTACTTTAAACACAAAAATTAAGTGGGACGAAGGGTGTATATTTATAGTATTAGTAAGTGTTAATGGGCTCAATAGTAATTCCTTATTCTTTTAATACTACTTTCTTAATTTCAAAAAGTATGCTCATTTATAATTCACTTTGTGACTATATGTTCGCGGCATTCGTATATGCAAAAGAGCACGTTATCTTCAACTTCATGGCTCACTGTCTTGCAAATTTTGTTTCTTTATCTATTATTGTAAGGGAGTGATTATTTGCATGATTGTTAAAATGGATAATTGAGTATTTTTATTTTCAATAGTCAAATAAAATTAATCAAGGGATAAGAATTAAACAAAATTAATTTAAATGATAAAAATAATCAAGGGCTTTGAAAATATCCCAAAGTTTCAATCCAACAAAGTAAACAATGGATTAACCTTATTAATTTTATCTATCAAGATTAATCCTTCAAATGGATTAACCTTATTAATTTTATCTATCAAGATTAATCCTTCAAAGTAAACACAGGTTTAGATGTCAAATGTTCTAAGCTACAATTTATACTAAATTTTCATTTTATTCAAAAAAATACTTTTCCGCTTTTAATATTCAACTTTCCACTCACAGTAAACACAAAGTGCAACTCTCAAACAGAGTAGTACGTTTATCTTTTTTTTTTTTTCGTCCCATTTTACAAGAACGTACATAATTCATTTTTAGACATGATAATTACCAGCACTGAACTTTTTTTCTCACCGACCAAATAAATATATGAAATGGTTAAATTTTTGTTCTCTTTCAAAAAATACTAAACTAAACTTCCTCTTAATTTATTACTTACCCAACTTTATTATTTATTGCATATTGTCGATACTATCGAATCACGGAATGATTTTTAACATCGACATTTTAATAAGTTCATACCAGAATATCGGATCGCACTATTTATAATCCAAATTTTAATAAATGAATACTTAGCCATTGCAAATTCCGGGGCTATTGATTATGTTACAAATTTTAATAAATGAAATGACTTAGGAAAAGAATATGAAACAAAAACAAACAAGTAATCGTTGTTGCAGGAACATATAATATACGGAGTAGTTTTTATTTATATATATTTGTCATTTCAAGTGTGTACACATAATATAGTTTTAGTAATCCTAAAAAAAAAAGTGTTTACTTCAGTAAATAGTTGTAAAATTTTAATTATTTCACGCAATACGCATAAATGTTTTTATTACAAAATCATTTAGGATATTAAAACGACCTTCTAGATTTTCACAAGTGTACTGCATAAAAAATTTAGACAAGTTTAATAATTAAAAAATCATTAACACCTTTACAATAGTCAATAGATTTTAAAAACCACAAATACATATATTAAAAAAACACAAGAAATAAGGAAAATTTTGAAAGGAAAAAAGCAGCGAAGAAATAAGAGGCGCTCAGACATTAAGAATGGATTGATAATTTTCCTCAGTTAAAATCAGATTAACGAGATATAATCACATCATCATCGCGCCTCTTCTTTCACGAACGCAGAGTTTCTGCGCGTAAATTTGTGCGTATCTTCTGTGATTTTCGTGTGCTTGTGTGAGGGAGAGAAAGAGAGAGAATTGCAGGAAAGAATATTTTCCAAATCTGAATTTGAAAATGGAGACGTTTATGGTCCTCTGAGGTGAGCTAGGGTTTAAGCAGGGTGCCTCTCTCGTATATATATAGAGAAGAGAGCATGGGTAATTCCGTCAATTAATATAAATTCATATAAATGTCAAATATGTGAAGTGATTGGGCCTCCAGAAAAATAATTGTATATGTTTAGTGTGAGGGGCTGATTGCTAGTGCAAGGCCCAAAATATGATAAGCTACAAAAAACCAAAAAAAGATCCAACAATTATCCTTTATTTAATTTATTATTGTCATGACATACTATGTGCATTTAATAATAGCATCTATAATCTATAATAAAAATAATAATAATACTCCCTCCCTCACTGAAACATCTCCCTAAAGGAAGGGAGTACGAATTTTAATAAAAGTTAATTGTGTATTTAATGAGTGGAGAAGATGAATCCCACAAATTAGAAAATAAAAATAAAAAGAGGCATGTCCATTAGCACATGGGATCCTCTGTTCCACTATTTTGTGTGTGTATAATTTTTAATTATATTTTCTTCAATTTTAATTTATTATGCTTTAATATTATAAAAAGATAATTAACAAGGGTTCACTCATCCAATTTGGGTTCATAATTATTTTTTTATATTTATTTGAATTAATAATTGATTATTTGGGTTCATTAATTCAAAGTTAGGGTATATAATTTTTTAAAATTTCAATTTTTAGTTATAAATACTCCCTCCGTCCACTAATTCAAGGCCTACTTGCCTTTTTGGTCCGTCCACAAAAACAAGGCCTACCTATTTTTGGTAAGTTTTTATTCATTATTTAATCAAAAAAGTCAAAGATTCTTTACAAAAAAGTAAGACCCTTTCTCCACTCAACTAATAAAAATACAATTTTTCTTAAAACCCGTATTTTTTCATATAGGCCTTTAATTGGTGGACGGAGGGAGTATTAATTAGAGTTCATAATATAATAATATTTTTTTTATAAAAAAATAATTATAAAATAGATAAATTAAAAGTGGTACACGATGGTACACACAAAATAGTGGGACAGAGGATCATATCTGATCCACTAGTGGCAATGTCAATGTGTGTAGATATGTGAAAATTATAAGGATAATAATTATTGGAATTATTTCTAAAAATTAATTTAAAATACATTTTAGAGACTGACGAAAAAAAAGTAAAAAGGAAATATTTTAGGGATGCATAACAACAATAATAATGATAATATCAAAGATGTATAGTTAGTTGTTGCCACATTAAGTAAATAGCACTTTACCTATTTCTTTTACCTTTACGTAGGGCCAATTGAAATGAAATATTGAGCTCTTATAAAATTTGAGTATAACTATTGTCGTACATAGATAGAATATCAACATCACGCTTTAAGTCTCCAAAGGGACACAAACGGTGCGACCGTATGTGTGTGAACAATGATGTGTGAACAATGAGGTCTCGGGTTCAAACCTCACTGTTTCCCCTCCCCAACTCCCTAAAGCAAAAAAAAATATATATATATATTCAAGACGCTTTAAAAATTTTACTTTTTCGGTTATACTACTTGGCATTTCAGCACATACTTCATTTTGCAAGATATTTGACAATTCTGGTATTTCTTGGTATGTCACTATAACTGCATTTATGAAATGATTGCGATTATCAATTTGAGACCTCTCATGTAAAATAATAAAATTTGCAATTATTTTTCTCTCTCCAAAGAAAATCATATTCATTACGTTAACAGAAAAAAGAATGTTCAAACTACATTATAGTGTATATATATAGTTTGCATCCTCCGCTGCATTTAATATATTATGTCACATTGTATTTTATCAGTCGAAAGTAATTAACGAGATTATCAGCGGATAAAACAAGAATAATAATGAATAACACTTTCTTACAATAGAAAATTGGATAATATAATTATAGATAGGCAAACCAGTCATCATTACTTGAGAATTCACGTTGAATATATACTGATGAAGTTACTGTTTCGAGAAAATACTAGCGAACAACTTACTACTGTAGTCAGGGGCATTGATATTTTTTTTAAAATCAATAGGTATTTCCCTAAAAAAAAAATCAATAGGTATTAAGTAAATTTATGTATTTAATATTTTAAAACAAAATGTCTCATGTTGTTAAATGCTCGATATTTTTATTGTTATATCATAATTAAATATTATAATTGTATTACAAATACTAATACAATTTTTTTTAAGAGGATCATAATGTTCGAACCCCTCTCCTACTGATTGAAGAGGAATCGTATTACCAACTAACATGCATTTCGTCGTGATTTTAAAACTTCTAGTTATTACGTCACTTATTGTAGTCTACATCAGACGGCCTAAATGAAAATCCTACTCCAAGTCATATTGATACACATAGAAAATAATAAAATTTAGTTTTATACCTTATTCTTAACGGTAAAGCTCAAGATCACGGTTGGCTTTATGTAGCTCTCATGCTCAAATTCCATACAACTTTGTACACGTCTCTCTCTCTCTCACTTTGCACTACCAGACTATTGCTTGTAAGGTTTGGTTTGCAACCCCTTAAATTTCTCTACCTAATCAGCAAGACCAGCCTCTACCATAACAAACTGATGTCTTATGCCAACCAATTAATAGCCTTTCACCACTTGTATAAAAATGTGTCAACACATATTCTCCTACAAAAAATAACAAATTAAAAAAGCGAGGTAGCAATGAAGAGAGGAGGCAGCATTTTCAGATGGGCTATTCGTCTGCTTTTCATCTGCCTCGTCTGCATTTCCACTCCGGCCAAAGCTGCACTCAAGAAATATCACTTCAATGTTAGAAATTGATTTACAACATACCAAAATTTGCATAGCTTAACATGAAAATGTTTTTTTTTTTTTTTTTTTTTTTCAGGTTCAAGTGAAGAATGTGAGTAGGTTGTGCCACGCGAAGCCGATAGTTACCGTAAACGGCATGTATCCGGGGCCGACGATCTACGTTAGAGAAGGCGATAGGGTTCAGATCAACGTCACCAACCACGCGCAGTACAACATGTCCATCCACTGGTATATATTCTTACAAATGTTAATATATAAGGTAGTAATAATCATTTAGGGCGTTTTTGGTAGCCCGTTCTTCCGCTTCCAGGATAAATTCTCCCGTTGGGATGAGTCAAAATAGATAAAGTTTAACATATGTATCGAACATATGGTGAGATCAGTATACTAGTGTTTAGTAAATAAGATACTACCTCCGTCTCTCAAACATCTTCCTAAGATACACGGGTTTTAATAAATATTAATTGTGTATTTGATAAGTGGAGAATTGGTCCCACAAAAAATGAAATTGTAAGAGTAATAGTTAGTGAAAGTAGAGAATGGTCCCACACAAAAAGTGAAATTGTAAGAGTAATAGTTAATGAAAGTGGAGAATGGTCCCACAAAAAGTGAAATTAATGTAAAAGTAATAATTAATGAAATTATTTTCAAAAATAAGTTAGGAAGATGTTTTGGGGACAAACCAAAATAGAAAGAAAGGAAGATGTTTGAGGGACAGAGGGAGTATAAAGGATAGCATAAAAACTTGGGTACAACCAGGTGTGTCGTACAATCGGCTTGACCCGCACTCAAAATAATGTTATTTATAAAGTTCGAGTTAAAATACGAGTTCGGATTAAGGTATGGGTCAGAGTCTAAATGAAGGTGCAATTTGATTGTACGGTACCACCTCAAAGCATAGATAGTTGTTTGGCACACAAATAATAATTTTACCAAATTAATCTTTCAATAATTTAAAAATGACAAAATAGTTATTTTCGTTTTTTTCCACCACTTATACATACATGTGTAAATCATCTCTCTCCTTCCCCTCAAAAAAAAAATCATCTTTCTCCTTCACAAACACACACGGCTGCACACACACACACACACACACAAACAGAGAAAAGGATTATTTTTTTCCTTTCATTCACGAAAGAATTTCCCAAACTACGAAAGAATTCCTCAAACTTTCATTCACCAACTTCCCCAAACTTTCATTCACCAAGTTTGGAAGAATCCCTCCACAAAAAACTAAGCCAATTAAAGAAAAAGTGGAACGAAGAGAAATTAAAACACCAACAATTTATACACACACCGACACACGTATATCATCATAATCAAAGATAAGTATCAAGTAAACATCAAAAAAGAGAAAAAGATAAAGATAATTAAGCAGCCTTTAAAATTAGTGACAAGCTTAATAGCTACTTCTTCATTCGTCTGTACATATTAGTTTCCTGCAAACAAACAACAGAAAAAAATACTTCATCCGTCCCAATTTAATAAACCATATTTCTCTATTTCGTCGTAATTTAATAGACCACATCCTAAAATAAAAAATCAATAATAACAAATATTTTTATATAACTCATTATTATTTACATCATATCGTTGTGGCATGCACATACATAATTATCTCTCTTTTCATTTAAATAAAAGAAAAGACTTATGATGGTCGGTGTTGTTGGCAGGCACGGGCTCAAGCAATACCGGAACGGGTGGGCCGACGGGCCGGCTTATGTAACACAGTGTCCGGTTCAGACCGGACAGAGTTACACTTATGATTTTAATGTAACCGGACAGAGAGGCACATTGTGGTGGCACGCTCACATCTTGTGGCTAAGAGCCACCGTGCACGGTGCTATTGTCATAATGCCTAAGGATGGCACTTCATATCCCTTTCCGCAGCCTTATCAAGAACACAATTTGATCTTAGGTTAGAATATTATTCAACCTAATTAATAATTACTAACAAAGATTTAATTACTCTCGTCCTATCATATATATGACATCTGAAGTTTACGACAAAACAGGTGAATGGTGGAACGACGACGTTGAAGAGGTTGTCAAACAAGGCAACAAGCTCGGACTCCCTCCCACAATGTCGGATGCACACACGATCAATGGAAAACCGGGCCCACTCTTCCCATGTTCGGAAAAATGTAAGACTCTCTGCGTCGTCCATGCTAAGACAGATGAGATCCTCTGTTCCAAAATTATATTTTCATATTTTTATTTGTGTTTGAATTTTTTTTTATTTCAACATGTTTAAATTAATTTTTATCTGCGTCGGCCCCTGCTCGTGCAGATAATTACGCAATGGAGGTAGAGCCCGGGAAAACCTACCTTCTCAGGATCATCAACGCGGCACTCAACGACGAGCTCTTCTTCGCGGTCGCCGGCCACAACATGACGGTTGTGGAGATCGACGCTGTCTACACGAAGCCCTTCTCGACGGACGCAATCCTGATCGCCCCGGGGCAGACCACCAATGTCCTCGTACGGACAAACCGGGCCCCGGGGCGGTACTTCATGGCGGCCCGGCCGTTCATGGACGCCCCGATCGCCGTGGACAACCGAACCGCCACCGCCATACTACAGTACAAAGGCGTAGCGAGCACCATAACCCCCGCACTCCCCCACCTCCCCCTCCAAAACGACACCGCTTTCGCCCTAACCTACGACGGCAAGCTGAGGAGCCTCAACTCCCCGCGGTTCCCGGCCAACGTGCCCCTCGAAGTCGACCGCCACCTCTTCTACACGATCGGGCTCGGCGTCGACCCCTGCCCGGCTTGTCTAAACGGGACGAAGCTCGTCGCGTCGTTGAACAACATAACCTTCGTGATGCCTCAGGTGGCGCTGCTGCAGGCTCACTACTCGGGGTTGAAGGGAGTGTACACGACCGACTTCCCCGACCGGCCCCCGACGCCGTTCAACTACACGGGGGCGCCGCTCACGGCCAACCTCCGCACCGCGGGGGAGGGCAGGCGGCCGCGGCTGAGCAAAGTGGCGTTCAACACGAGCGTGGAGCTAGTGCTGCAGGACACCAACCTCCTCTCCGTGGAGTCGCATCCTTTCCATCTCCACGGCTACAATTTCTTCGTGGTCGGGACCGGAGTCGGGAACTTCGACCCGGCCCGGGATCCGGCGAGGTTCAACCTCGTCGATCCGCCCGAGAGGAACACCGTCGGCGTTCCCACCGGAGGATGGACTGCGATAAGATTCAGAGCTGATAATCCTGGTAATATGTACAGAGTTTTTTTTTTTTTGGGTATAATATCAAAGTAATTAAATATTTGATTAGTTGATGGTTGATGTTTTTAGGAGTGTGGTTTATGCATTGCCATTTGGAGGTTCATACGGGATGGGGATTGAAGACGGCGTTCGTGGTGGAGGATGGACCTGATCAAGATCATGCAGTCCTGCCGCCGCCTAAGGATCTCCCACTTTGCTAATTCATTTCTGTTTCTTCAATTTACTTTTTTTTTTCTTCTTGCAATTAAAAATTTGATGGTGAAAGTTTATGTACTCGTAAAGGAACAAATTAATGAGGCAGCATGGCAAATAAGAACATGTTGTGACATTTGTTTTCTGAGTGTAATTTAAAGTCATTAATGTGATTGGATTTGTTCTTGAAATTATACACTTTTAATTGATGTTGGACTATCTCACTGCAACGTGGCTGCAGCTTTTGAATTACGAAGCAAAGCTCTCTTTATCATTGCTTTTCTTTAATTATGAGTATTAATTAAACTTTAAACATATGGATATCTCGAAAACAAAATATGGATAACTAAAAGACCTAGACTGATTTAGTTGAAATGATTAAACGAATGATATGCATTGTCCTGGAGAATTTGGACATATTAATGCATAATTAACTTCATCTTATGCTCTAAAAATAAGAGTGATGCTAAATACCCATGTGGCCACCCACAATTTACTTAAATAGAAAATAATTTAATTTTTTTTTTAAATAAAAGAAAATTTTAGTTATTTTATCGTATTCTCTACATTGCAGTTATTTTTTTTGCAATTTTTTGGTATTTTTTTTATTAACAAAAATTAAATGCAATGTAGAGAATATAATAAAATAACTAAATTTTATTTTTTTATTAAAAAAATTAAATAATTAAGATTTTCCTTATTATACTAGTTTGTGGGTGGCCACAATGTGGCTCCATATATTTATTTAAAAAAAAAACTTCATCTTATATTCTGGCTATTAACCCAATTTATTATATGTTACGATGAATTTGATTTTTTGAATCCGCACATCAAATACAAAACAGTAAACCAGTATTTAGACAAGCTTTTGTGACTTGTAATGTAAGGTTGTGTAGTTTTTACTTACTTTGATTTGAATTTTGAAGGATGTGTTTCTTCCTCTTATTTCATACATGTGCCATGAGTTTGCTGTGATTGGATCTATGAGTTCTAACTCGTATATCAGAAGTTTGGTGGAAAATGAGGTTTTGAGTCATAGATATGCTTACTTGGAAACCTTAATTGAAAATTCATCTGCTTGGGAAAGAAACGGTTGAACCTGTGCATTCTAGGGGTGATGGCTACATAGGGGATTGAGGTTCATGGGATCAGTAAAATACTAGACGCGGCCCGAGTGAAGAAGAATATGTTCTCTCGTCCTAAGTTGAAATCGAGGCAAGCGCTTCTGAAGACTCGTCGGAACAAGAGAACATAAATTTCACATATGCTAACAAATTGGTTAGTTCCTGTGATTTCTTTGGATATAGCACCATCACTCGTAAATATTTAAAATTACCAATTAAAAGTGACAGAGTTGTCCAAGAATTCGTATTATAACAACAAAAATGAACTGATCGTTGTTATCGGGTTGTGGAACATGAAGCAAGATAAGGAATTTGCCGTCACCAATTATATCGGTAAAATAAATTAAGAACACATTTTTGAACAAATCATAGTTTTAACCAAATTATAAGAATAATAATTATTAATTTATTCCTTAAAACAATAAAATACTTTCTTCATCCTCTAAATAACTTTCTAATTTTTTTTTTGGTTCATTCCCAAAAAAAGTTTCGTTTTTATTTTTGGATATTGTTCCATTATAATTAATATTTCATTTACTCTTATTTTTTTAATACATTCAACAACTCACTCTTGTTACTCTTTTGTAGGAAGTTATTTAAGGCCGGAGATTTTATGACATTTTTAACATAAAAACTTAAGAAATAAGACATTTTTGTTTATTGACATTCGGCTTGAACACTAAGTGGGATCGGCTTTATGCCTTAAAACACATTGGCCGATTTTATTTGTTGGAGAGCATTGATCACATTAAAAAAAATACATACTACGGTCTCATTTAACACATTTAAAATAAAAACTCAAATCAGTGCAAAAAAATGAAATGAATTCAAAAACGAAAGTCAGCGTTTTTAAAAAATCAAAAAAATAATTCTTTTTTTCACATAATACTAAAATTTAAACTTTAGGTCATTTAAATTTTCAGTAAAAATCTCAAAAAAGATTATAAGCCAGAACGTAAGCAACTGAAGATAGTATTTTATTTTAATAAACTATCAAAGGATTGCAAAAAGAGAATTTGCCTCCTCACATCATAACCAGGGGCGGAGCCAGACTTTCAACTCAGGGGGATCCAATTTTTTTTTTTCAAAAAAATAATAATTAAATAATAAAAAAATAAAAATAAATAATAATAATTAATATAATTATAATGTTATTTAAATTATACTCCCTCCGTCCCATTATTTATGGCACGTATTCCATTTTGGGTTGTCCCAACCTATATGGCACGTTTCTATTTTGGAAAATAATAAGGGCTCACTTAAGCCTTAATTTAATCACTAATTACCTACCTAAAACTCATTTCCTACTTCTTCTCTCTCTCTCTCCTTCCCCCACCTACCAGCCGCCTCCCTTCTCTTAAAAAATTCTCCGCCACCACCGCTCGTCAATCTGCCGCCACCACCGCCTGTCGATCTGCCGGCCACCACCATCATTTCCTCTCTTCCTCCATTCTCAGTTTCTCACGCACCCACTCAACCAGTGTACCCAAATTATAGCCAAAATCATCATTTGAAAGCTCTACAGAAGCGGGGCAGAAAACTAGAAAAGTCTCAAATTATAGCATATATTTTCTTTAGAAAAGACATACCTTACCATTTAGCAACATTACCTTTGTTATGTCACAATATACATAATACATCATACCAGAAATATTGTTTGTAAATGCATTTGAATTATTATTATAGCAGATGAGATAACCACCACATTAGTCGTCTAGCATCACTAAACTAGTACGATAATTTATTGTTTTATTTTTTGGAAGCACACTGGAATAAATTTATGTGAACATGAACTTCTCCCACACCCCTTAAATAAAACTAGAGTAACAGTGGGTAAGGAGCAAGGACTAAGGAACATGAACTTCCCCCACACCCCCTTAAATAAATTTATGTGAGCATTGAGCTATTATTGATCAAGAATAGGAAACACAACATTTACTTGGGGAGCAACGAAAGGTAAATGAACTGAGAGGTAAAGATTGAAATTCGCAGAAGTTAGGGATTGAAATTTCAATTAGAAAAATTAGATAAAATTAATATTTTTTATTTTTTTTAAATATATTTGTAAAATTACTAAAATACCCCTGGGATTTTTGTAAATTCCAGGGGGGTCCAGTGACCCCACTGCCCCCCTGGCTCCGCCCCTGATCATAACCAAACAAAAAATTCTTCTCCAACTGTCGATCGCCGGTGAATCCTTCAAATGGCCGGAAAGAGTAAAATTCTGATCATCGGAGCAACTGGATATATCGGAAAATTCATCGTCGGAGCCGCCGCCGCCGCTGGCCACCCCACTTTCGTCTTAGTCAGAGAGTCCACTCTCTCTAACCCGGAAAAATCCAACCTAATCCAAAGCTTCAGAGATTTCGGGGTCAATTTCATACCTGTGAGCTCAGTGCTACTTTCAGTTATTTAATTTTTAATGAATTTATATTTATTGACATTTAATTTATTTATTTTTCGGTTAATTCAAATGGTGTAGGGAGATATGTATGATCACGAGAGTTTGTTGCGAGCAATCAAACAAGTTGATGTGGTGATATCAGCCGTTGGATACGCTCAGTTGAATGATCAGGATAGGATTTTAGCTGCTATTAAGGAGACTGGCAATATTAAGGTAAGCAAATGAACTGCAATTATGTAACAATTTACCAAGAAATTTGGGGTTTCGGTGATTTCATTTTATGATTTGTATATCCTTTTTTATTTAAGTTTTGCACAAATTTTGGAATGTGAAGAATTTCTGAGTTGAATTTGGTGTATTGTGAAGAATTGAAGCAATGAAATGCTCATATTTTGGATATATTGTTGGTGAAACTAATCATGCTAAAAGTCCAGTTGTGTTTTCACTACTTAATCTCCCAAAACAAATGGGCATTTGCTTCCTTTGCTCTTGTGTTATTGTGAAAGTTCGATTGGTGTTAAACTGGATTCATATCTTTTCTCACTAATACTTGGTTTCTCGTTGGTGTTTGATGGTGATCCCAGAGGTTCTTTCCTTCAGAGTTTGGAAATGATGTTGACCGCGTCCATTCTGTTGAACCGGTAACATCAGTGTTCCAACACAAAGCTCAGTTTCGTCGTGTTGTGGAGGCTGCAGGGGTCCCTTACACCTATGTCTCGTGCAACTTCTTTGCTGGTGTGTTCATTAGATCACTGGCTCAATTAGGTGCCACTTCTCCTCCAAGAGACAAAGTTGTTATCCTAGGAGATGGCAACACGAAAGGTATGTGCAAATGAAGCCTTTCCCATTCTTGGTTGATCATGTTGTTGTCTTCAAATACTCAATCTTTCATATGGTCAGTCTAATCTAATCATATTTAGATTAGAGAGGGTGTATGTGTGGTGGTGGTTGGGGGGGGGGGGGGGGGGGAGGTTGGGGTAGGGAGGATTAGGGATATCAATCACCAATGATATGATAACCATATGCCCCCTAAAGCGAAGTGGGTGTTTTTAGTTTGGTCTCTAAAGATGTGTTGTTCAGTGCTTGAACTCTAAAACAAGAGCGGGTGATGTTAGTTCTTGGTCTCGTTCGAACCCCACCCTAATCACCATCTTGTTTTCCTTTTCTTGTTTCAGCTGTTTATAATAAGGAAGAAGACGTAGCCACTTACACCATCAAAGTTGTGGATGATCCAAGAACATCAAATAAGACCCTCTACATTAGACCACCTGCAAACACTATCTCCATGAATGACCTAACAACATTGTGGGAGAATAAGATCGGCAAGAAACTCGAACGGATCTACGTTCCAGAGGAGCAAGTTCTTAAAGACATTGAAGGTGAGATAGGCTTTCCATCTGATCTATTCTGCGATAAATTAGCCTTTATAGATAATGTTGAATGCCCTAAGAGGGTGTTGCTGAATTGTGGAAATTATGTGTTTTGCAGAAGCTTCATCCCCTTTAAATGTCAGATTAGGCATATGCCACTCTGTTTTCGTTAAGGGAGATCACACCAACTTCGAGATCGAGCCGTCGTTCGGAGTCGAGGCATCAGAGCTATATCCAGATGTTAAGTATGCTAGAGTTGATGAGATGCTTGACCAATATGTTTGAAATAACTTCATGAATTTGAGTATTATGATGAATTTTATCACATATACGTTCGCACAAGTGTGATTGTGTAGATATTGAGATTAGATACTTACATCTGATACTAAATAGATAACCAGTTGAGAAAATGTATTACATGCATGATCAATGGGGATTTTCAGTGAGTCACCTAATAATGAGACGATCAAAATTACAGCTCAATAAACATATCATAAAAAGAGACTAGTAATTTTCCTGTGGTATGTCAAACAATATGAAGCTTTTACTTCTCCAAGCATCATTCACAGTTTGCTGCCATAATCAAATAACAGCACGCAACTGAACTATATGCAAATAGATCTGTATTTTTAAAGTACAAATCGAACAAATAGAAGTAAATCATCATAACCAATTCAATTTTTCTCCACTTCCTTCCAAATCTCAGATTCTAGTCAAATCACAAACCAACTCAAGTTCAGTCTCGGGGGCTGCTGGCGCTGGAAGCGGGCTTTTTCCTTCCAGATTCTAGTCAAATCACAAACCAACTCAAGTTCAGTCTCGGGGGCTGCTGGCGCTGGAAGCGGGCTTTTTCCTTCCATATTTCTGTTACAAAATAAGAACCATCGCATAAGCAAATAATGATGAGAAAAGAGAGTTCTCTCAACAACGCTTGCTGTGCGGATGATTTCATAAAACAGCTAAGTAACAATATGTAAGATATTATATAAGCAGCTCACCTGTTTTCCCAAATTAAACGGAATGTATCTGTACTTGACCATGTGCATGATTTGACGCTTCATTGTTAGGAAAAGAAGAACAATCCAATAACATAATAGGATAGGCCAGAATACTGGGACATCGAACATGGAAAAGAATGTCATCACGAAAGCTACACAGAAAGCCTTAGTGATGGCATACCTGGAATGACAGAAACAAAAAACTCATCAACATCAACATCTTAACTTGGAATTCACCATTACGCATATACACAAAATAATTTAATATCAATTGTGTCAGCTTGACTATCTATTACAAGTAGAAATTTGCAGTGTCAATAGTATAGCAAGAACCTACAGAAACATCAAGAAACGGACTAAGTCAAAGCAACAAGGTTGATACTAGAGAAAATGGTTGCAACTAAGACCTATGATGCCACCTCAAAGTTTAAATGTTCTGAAATAAACCAGGGACCTAAAATAACAGTCATACTAGAGAAAATTAAGCAATGAAATTCCTCTACTAACTAGAGTTCGGTTGATATCAGTAACTGATAGAACTTTTGAAAGCCCAATCCTAAATCAAAGCAATCTCATTCTTCCATTACCATAGTCATAAAAGAAGAACGTTTTTACCCATTTTCAAAAAGTGCCCAGAACTGAGTAAGAAGATCACTGGGAAACAGTCCAAGCAAAGAACTATATCCAAAACTTTACACGACACTTCAGTATTCTTTTTTGCATGCTTTTGTTTTAATCTAGAAAAGAATTGCATCTAATGACTCACGCCGGTTAGAAGATAGTTATTAACAGACCTCTGTTACTATCGATCATCATACAGGATTCTACCAAACAACTGATATAATACCACAACGCAACATGCCAAAAAAGCAGCAACCAGATATAAGGACAATTAAGAGACTAGAACAATCACCAGAATTTGAACTCAGGGAGACGGCGAATGAAAGGCTTGAACTCATCTGAACCCTTTGTGGGCAGTGAAGGTCCTTCAGTCGGTTCGATCTCCGGGTCAACAAGAGGTGACAAAAATCCAATGAGCAAATTCAGAAGGTAGATCCCCAAACCATAGGTAACAATGTAGAATCCTTGCACATAATAAACCCGCAGAGCATAAAGAAGAACCAGACCAAAAGTCCCAATCCACCGATAAAGAGAATGTGGAGTAGATTTATCTAGATAATGCTGAAAAAGTTTTGACAACTCGTGCCTTCGTTGGTCGAGGGCAGCAGCTGCTGCTGAGGGGCCATCACCTCCGACGCCCTCCATGAAAAATCAACTTCCAAACCTACAAGTCCATCATAATGTTCAATAAGGTAAATCAGCTCAAACACAACAAGGACCTAATACGCAAAAAGAAACTGAAGCATATCTAATTAAAATATGGATTATCAGGTAAGCAAGAATAGTTGATTAACTTTAACTAGCAGTTAGCACCCTTTCCCACATTCGAGACGAATCATTTCAATAATCAAACAGAAAACGTAAAATAGACAAAATTAACCGAGGATAATGAGCAACTTCTTCCTATAAACGATACACAAAACCCAAACACAACCCTATTCGAGAAAGCGCCAAATATATGGTGGAATGCACGAACATCTCAGTGACAAATCTCTCCCGGCATGGAACACTTTTGACCTCGAATCATTTTGCTTCTGACATATTACATATTTTCTATTTCAGTTTCTCTTTTCAACTCATGTCCCTGACGATGACAGCTAGAGCAGCTAATCCAATGACTAAAAACAAATTAAACCCCTTAATGCTTGATAACAAACAAAAATTTACACAAGCCGCGAATGAAATTAGAACCTAAACAAAGAAAAGAAACAATATTTACCGACAGATCTAACAACAAACCGATTCATGCTCCCCCAAAACCAGAAACCTAAAACCTAGCCCATCAGGTGAGAACATAAACCAACAAATCACACATATTTGAGCAAAATCTCCATATTTCGATTAGATTAGGGTATTACCTTCCGCGAGTGAAACAGCAGTGAAAGAGAAACAAAATCTTAGGAGATTTTTAGGAGGTGAAAATATTTGGGGATTTTGGATCTGTTTGGAGAAAGGGATTCCAATTGCACCGATTACTTCGAAAACCACACGAAAAAACAAACGACGACTTCACCCATTTATGAGAAAATATCTTTACATGCCGTGGGCATTTTCGTCATTTCCCATTCCCCGTCTTAATTAAGTTACTCATGCTTGCATCACATGAAACATAAATTAATGTACTACTCCCTCCGTCCCAATAAAAGTGGCCACTTTTTTTTGGGCACGGAGATTAAGAAGGGGATTGTTATGTTTTAATTGAGTGTGACCCACCAAAATTAGTGAGTAATTTTTAGAAAGTGGCCTACAATTGTTGACCAAATTAGTGAGTAATTTTGACATTTTTAGAAAGTGGCCTACAATTGTTGACCAAATTAGTGAGTAATTGTTGACTTAATTAAAGTAAACTTTTGCCATTTTTAGAAAGTAGCCACTTTTAATGGGACACCCAAAAAGGAAATGTGGCCACTTTTATTGGGACGGAGGGAGTATTTTTTAATGTAAAATAGGCAACTATGCAAAATAAAAAGAAAAAAAATTAAGTAATTAAAAAAAATGGTGTGCAAAATGAGAATTTGTTGAAATTTCAGTAATTTATGTGCAATTAACCCATGTAAATTTATTAATATTATGTTGTTTCAATGTATTTTCAAAGAAATTGAAGAAATAACAATTACTTTTTGTCATGCCATGTTTAAATAGAATGAGAATTCATATTTTTATTGGTTAGATTTCAATGATCTAACTAATTTGATTTATTAAATTCTCTTTAATAAAAAATTCATTTTTTAGACGAATAAAAAATTCATTTGACTACCCTATTATTCTATGTCATTAATTAAAAAAATTACTTTAATAACCGTTGATTATTAACATGCTACTATGTATTTCTTCTTCCGAAGCACACATCATAGCTTAGTAAAATCCTCTTCTTTGTCAAAAGTAAACGCTCAGCACACAAATTTCAAGCCCTCATCCCCAACTAAAAAGTAAACGGTCATCACAATGAAATGCAAACCTTTTTCATTTACAAGTAGCAGCATGATTCGTTTCTGATTTTTTAACCAAATTGAAACTGAAACCTATCAATTATGTGCGATTTTTCTGTTTCGATTCGGTTGTATTCTCGCGGAGTTGGAAAGCTGGTTTCAAGAATTTATCCTCAATTCAAACAGTAAAAGAAATATCGAAGTTGCAGTGGTGGCTTAGACTTGAAATTTTGGCATCAATTCGACATTAGATCTTGAAACTGAAGATAGGGTTTGGAACAACTGAAGCATATGCTAATAAATCCGTATTTTTTCAAGTGGGCAACGTGAGCACAAATCGCTGAAACTAACACAAGTAAATACATAATCAATTCCACCTTTCCACAAACTCCCAATCTCAGATTCTAAATCAAATCACATACCAACTCAAGTTCAGTCTCGCGGGCTGCTGGCGCTCGAAGAGGGTTTTTTCTTTCCATATTTCTGTTACAAAATAAGAACAAACCCACGTATAAGCGATATTAAGAGAAATAGTTGTGATCAATAGTAAGCTGGTAAGGAAAATGAGGATATTCTGTCTCAACAACACCTCACTCACTCACACGCGTACGAGACATTATACAGTTTGCATGAGCGAGCTAACATGTTTTCCCAAATTAAAGGGAATGTATCTGTATTTGACCATGTGCATGATCTGACGCTTCATTGTTAGGAAAAGAAGAACGAGCCAATAACATAACAGTATAGGCCAAAATACTGGGACGTCGAACATGGAAAAGAAGGTCATCAGTGTTGGGAACCTTGTGGAATATCATAACCCTTGTTTTGATGATACCAAATTCATAGATCTTAATTGTAATAGACTAGAACAGTTTTGAACTCAAGTGTTAGAGTTCGTTTCTAGTTTAGTTTGCGGTTCTGAAGACTGAAGGACGAAGGACTGAAGACTGAAGATATCAACTGAAGTATCAGTTGAAGAATCAGTTTGGAACTTATTACTTAATGCGTGCCGCGGACTGATATTAAAGTCAAGTATCAGTTAGACATTATTCCTCGGACTGATCTGCCAACGTTCAAAGGAAGCCACGTACTCACAAAAGTACAGCCGCATTAAATGCAGAGATCTCAGGATCTTCCTATCTCTGCAGAGGTCATTCCTAATTGGTGGCTACTTTATCAGAGACGTCAAGTCTCCTGTCCATCAAGAGAGCCGTTCCCACCAAACAAGGAACCTCGAAGATTGAAGCCTCAGCCCAAATTCGAATTGCTCTCCAACGGAAGAAATCTTGAGGACGTTCTACGCCAACGGATCTATTCAAGAGTTCTCCTACAAATAGCGCTCGAGGATCACTTCAACCTTCACCGATTCAACGACATAAGCTGAAGCTCTGCCAAAATCAATACTCAGCCTAAAGCTTAATCTCCCCAAAGCTTGAATCGAAGAAGAGAATTCTTAAGCCAAAATCAGTCACTGCTGATTACACACATTCTCTTAGACTTTAGGCAAACCTCTGTTTACCCAGAAGCCAAGGTCAAACTTGCTTCAAAGAACTTGTTCTTTGCAGTATAGTTGGCACCCGTTCAAACCTCCCCTCATAGAGAGTGTTTGAGTGATTCGGAGTTCAGGAAGGTACTCTGACTCTGAGAGTCTTAGCGCGGGTTGTGCTAAGCAAGAGAAATCCGACACGAGTGAAGTGTGGGTACTGAAGAAGGGTTTTCTTCAGTGGTACGGTTGTGTGCACCCGGCAAGCACACGGTTTGGTTTGCAGTGCACCTGTTAAGCACTTGCGGAGTGGATTGTTGGTCTGATCAACCGACCGTGGATGTAGGAAAGGGTTTTTCCGAACCACGTAAAAGTCTTTGTGTTATTTACAGCTTTCAGTTTTACATTCCTACTTGTGTTGTTTCAATTGATAAACTGAACACTGAATAACTGCAAAGAGAAACCTAAGACTAACATCGTGCTCAACCAAGGCTATTGCGAAACTAAGTTTAATTTCTGCTGCGTATGATATCAGTCTGATTGACCTATCTTCAGATAGTCAGGAAGAGTGTTATCATTTCTGTTTTAGCAAACTCGACTGAAGCCCTTACGTGCATCAGTTAAGTTCCAATGACTTAACTGATAACTCCTTACTGAAGAGCTTTCAATATCAGTCGTCAACCCTGTTTGGTCAAAACTGTTTTCAGTTAAACAGGTGTCTTTGTTTGCATGTAAAGTTTTATTTTGATCTCTATCTTGAGATCCCTCAGTTTGAGGAATTGAAAAATAGCCCATAGGTGTATTCCCCCCCCATACACCTATTCGAGACCCTCCGGACCTAACAATCACAAAAGCTACGCAGAAAGCCTTTGTGATGGCATACCTAGAAGCAAAGAAATAAGAAACTTATCAATATCAACATCTGAACTTGGGACTTCACCAATGTGTACATGATCGCTCGTGACAGCTTGACTATCAGAAAGCTAAAAGAATCAATGTTGTAGTATAGCAAGAAGAACCTAAAGAAACATCAGGAAACAGACATACAAGAAGTACAAGTAACAAGACATGCATATTCAAAATGTCTACTGGCATAACCATGCACAAGATGGCTTTCTGAAAAGAAAACATAAACTTAAATAAAAATCATGCTAGAGAAACCAAGGCAATAACAACGATTCATCTACTAACTAGAGTTAGGTTGATATCAGTAGCTGACGGAACTTTCGAATTCCCAATACCAAATCATAGCAATCCATTCTCCTATATTCATATAACAATAACAATTTCATATCCAAAAACTGCCCAGCACAGAGGATAAGAGGATCACTAGGAAACGGGCCAGCCAAATTAGTCCCAAAACTTAACACAACACTTCAGCATCCGATTTTACAAGATTTTATTTTATTCTAGAAAAGATTTGCATTTAATAACTCATGCGGTCAGAGGATATATAAACAGAGCTGTACAGGTTCTACAGGATTCCACCAAGCAACTGATATGAAACCACAGAGCAATACATGTCGAAAGAGCAGGAGGCATCACAGCTTCAAAAAGTTAACAAAAAATTTCTCATGATGTCGAAATAAGGACTAAAAGAGTAGAACAATCACCAGAATTTGAACTCAGTGAGACGGCGAATGAAAGGCTTGAACTCATCAGAACCCTTTGTGGGCAGGGAAGGTCCTTCAGTCGGTTCCAGCTCCGGGTCAACAAGAGGCGACAAGAACCCGATGAGCAAATTGAGAAGGTAGATCCCCAAACCATAGGTGATAATGTAGAATCCTTGAACATAATAAACCCGCAGAGCATAAAGAAGCACCAAACCAAAAGTTCCAATCCAACGATAATGAGCATGTGGAGTAGATTTATCTAGATAATATTGGAAAAGTTTTGACAACTCATGCCTCCGTTGGTCGAGTGCTGCAGCTGCTCCTGAGGGACCATCGCCTCCGACCCCCTCCATGAACTCCCAAACCCTACATTGCATCGTCAAAGAAACTCAAACACGTCTCGTCTATACAGAGAACATAGGGCAAAGAAAGACTAATTGAATATCTTTAACTAGCACCTTTCCCCCAATCTCGTCTATACAAGGCACATAGGGCAAAGCAAGACTAGTTGAATATCTTAAACTAGCACCTTTCCCCCAATTCGAGATGATCAATAATCAAATAGGAATACTTATTATAAATAAGAGCAACCGCAGATAACGAACATAATTTTTCCTAGCACAAAATCCAAGCACAATCCTATTCGTGAAAAGCCAATATATGGTGGAATGCACAGATATCTCAGGAAAAATCTACTCTGGCATATAACACTGTTGACCTCAAATCCAAACATTCATTTTTTTTTTTGGTTCCTACTTCCGAGCCCCAATCAAATATACAAAAATAAGACAATAATTCGAATCACATATTTCCGATTTCAGATGCTCTCTCAACTTATTTTCCCGTAGATAGTAACTAGAGCAACTAATCCCCAAATTTACGACTGTAATTAGAAAAAACCGAAATACAGAAGCAGCATTTCCAGACAGATATACCAACAAACGGTTCGTGCTCGCAAAAACCTAGTCCATCTTGTAAGAAGATTAAAACAACAAATCACACATTAACAAACAAATATTCCGTATTTGGATCAAAGAGGAAGCAGGTAGATTAGGGTTATACCTTCCGCGATTAAGCAACAGTGAAAGAGAAACGAAATCTTGGTGGATTTTCGGAGGTGAAAATATGAGATTTGGATCTGTTTGGAGAGAGAAGGCTTTCGATTGCACCTTCGAAAACCACGCGAAAAAACATACAACGACTTTACGCTTGTGTGGGAATATCTTTTCATGCCTTGGGCAATCTCGTCATTTCCAAATTATTAAAATCTACTCATAAAATAATAAAATAATTAAAAGGCAAAATATGTTGGATCATATGTTGGATTTGTATACTGAAAGCAAGAACGTTTTATGCTTGTATACAATGTTTCCTAAGTTCACTATTTAATCTCCTATCTAATTGTGTTCATGATTGCATATGTATGTCTTTTGTCTCTATATAAGTAGATTATATGGTGTGTTGTAGATCACAGAAGACCATATAATTGGAATAACCTTAAGAGATATAAACTGATCACAGCTGAGATGACTCTAGGACGAGTCGTTGGTTTAGGCTGCAGTATAGATGGAAGGAGTTTGTCTTGACTACTTGTCTATATTGGTACGTCGTAACGGGTGGGCCGACGGGCCGGCTTATGTAACACAGTGTCCGGTTCAGACCGGACAGAGTTACACTTATGATTTTAATGTAACCGGACAGAGAGGCACATTGTGGTGGCACGCTCACATCTTGTGGCTAAGAGCCACCGTGCACGGTGCTATTGTCATAATGCCTAAGGAAGCCACTCCATATCCCTTTCGGCAGCCTTATCAAGAACACAATTTGATCTTAGGTTAGAATATTCAACCTAATTAATAATTACTAACAAAGATTTAATTACTCTCGTCCTATCATATATATGACATCTGAAAAGTTTATGACAAAACAGGTGAATGGTGGAACGACGACATTGAAGAGGTTGTCAAACAAGGCAACAAGCTCGGACTCCCTCCCAAAATGTCGGATGCACACACGATCAATGGAAAACCAGGCCCACTCTTCCCATGTTCGGAAAAATGTAAGACTCTTTGCGTCGTCCATGCTGAGACAGATGAGATCCTCTATTCCAAAATTATGTTTTCATTTTTATTTGTGTTTGATTTTTTTATTTTATTTTAACATGTTTAAATTAATTTTCTACGTCGGCCCCCGCTCGTGCAGATACTTACGCAATGGAGGTAGAGCCCGGGAAAACCTACCTTCTTAGGATCATCAACGCGGCACTCAACGACGAGCTCTTTTTCGCGGTTGCCGGCCACAACATGACGGTTGTGGAGATCGACGCGGTCTACACGAAGCCCTTCTCAACGGACGCAATCTTGATCGCCCCGGGCCAGACCACCAATGTCCTCGTACGGACAAACCGGGCCCCGGGGCGGTACTTCATGGCGGCCCGGCCGTTCATGGACGCCCCGATCGCCGTGGACAATCGAACCGCCACCGCCATACTACAGTACAAAGGCGTAGCAAACACCATAACCCCCGCACTCCCCCACCTCCCCCTCCAAAACGACACCGCTTTCGCCCTAACCTACGACGGCAAGCTAAGGAGCCTCAACTCCCCGCGGTTCCCGGCCAACGTGCCCCTCGAAGTCGACCGCCAACTCTTCTACACGATCGGGCTCGGCGTCGACCCCTGCCCGACTTGTCTAAACGGGACGAAGCTCGTCGCTTCGTTTAACAACATAACCTTCGTGATGCCTCAGGTGGCGCTGCTGCAGGCTCACTACCTGGGGTTGAAAGGCGTGTACACGACCAACTTCCCTGACCGGCCCCCGACGCCGTTCAACTACACGGGCCAACCTCCGCACCGCAGGGGAGGGCAGGCGGCCGCGGCTGAGCAAAGTGGCGTTCAACACGAGCGTGGAGCTAGTGCTGCAGGACACCAACCTCATCTCCGTGGAGTCGCATCCTTTCCATCTCCACGGCTACAATTTCTTCGTGGTCGGGACCGGAGTCGGGAACTTCGACCCGGCCCGGGATCCGACGAGGTTCAACCTCGTCGATCCGCCCGAGAGGAACACCGTCGGCGTTCCCACCGGAGGATGGACTGCGATAAGATTCAGAGCTGATAATCCTGGTAATATGTATAGAGGTTTTTTTTTTTTTTGTATAATATGAAAGTAAATATTTGATTATTTGATGGTTGATGTTTTTAGGAGTGTGGTTTATGCATTGTCATTTGGAGGTTCACACGGGATGGGGATTGAAGACGGCGTTCGTGGTGGAGGATGGACCTGATCAAGATCATGCAGTCCTGCCGCCGCCTAAGGATCTCCCACCTTGCTAATTCATTTCTGTTTCTTCAATTTACTATTTTTTCTTTCTTGCAATTAAAAAATTGATGGTGAAATTTTATGTACTCATAAGGAACAAATTAATGAGGCAGCATGGCAAATAAGAACATGTTGTGACATTTGTTTTCTGAGTGTAATTTAAAGTCATTAATGTGATTGGATTTGTTCTTGAAATTATACACTTTTAATTGATGTTGGACTATCTCACTGCAACGTGGCTGCAGCTTTTGAATTACGAAGCAAAGCTCTCTTTATCATTGCTTTTCTTTAATTATGAGTATTAATTAAACTTTAAACATATGGATATCTCGAAAACAAAATATGGATAACTAAAGGACCTAGACTGATTTAGTTGAAATGATTAAACGAATGATATGCATTGTCCTGGAGAATTTGGACATATTAATGCATAATTAACTTCATCTTATGGTCTGAAAAAAAGAGTGATGCTAAATACCCATGTGGCCACCCACAATTTACTTAAATAGAAAACAATTTAATTTATTTTTTAAAATTAAAGAAAGATTTAGTTATTTTATCGTATTCTCTACATTGTAGTTATTTTTTTGTAATTTTTTGGTATTTTTTTTATTTTTATTAACTAAAATTAAATGCAATTTAGAGAATATAATAAAATAACTAAATTTTATTTTTTTATTAAAAAAATTAAATAATTAAGTCATATCATTTGACCTAATTTCACTTGGTCAAATAATAACAATAAAAATACTCAATCATGTATCTAGTATTTAAAAAATAAACACTTGTAAACTTTCATTCTCTTTTATATAAAATGATATTTTCATCATTTTTCACTTTTTCACATATTCATGGTGGACAATTGTCATGGAATATGATGGGAAAAAAACTCTGGACAACTCCTTTTTCTTCCAGTTCATAATAATATTATCTAGAATAATGATGGGATAATTTTTTTTCTCTAGAAAATATGAGATAGAAAATTGGTGTGGTAATTTTTTTTTCATCTTTTTCTCGTAATAAAGATACTAATAAAAAACGCACCCTAAAAATAAATGAAGATTTAATTTGTAGTATTTTATTTCGTAATCTTAATAAATTGCCACGTTTGATAAAAAATTTCATTTAAATTCAATTTTTTTTTGGGGGGGGGGGGAATTTCTATTAAATTGCCTCGATTACTATTATTATTATTATTGGACGACGCAACAAAATCATTTAAACTGAACCTCGTTGTATGCCAATTTTGTATATGGAACATTACTCAAAAAAGGTTTATTTTTTTTGAAACTATTACTCAAAAAAGTTATCGTTAGTCGTTACCTTTTTGGCTTTATCTCCTAATTTGAATCTGTCGTAAGACCATACAACACAGCCATACGCGGCGGCGTAACTCGCCTTCCGCCGCTCTCGCCGTAAACACTATGACGGATAGCAAGAGCAAACTACTAATAATCGGAGTCACAGGCAACCTCGGATTCGAGCTCGCCAACGCCAGCTTGAACGCATCGCATCCAACGCTCGGACTTGTCCGCGACTCCGCATTTTCCGATCCCAACAAACTCCACAAAATTCAGCTGCTCTCCGATTCCGGCCTCAAAATTGTTAAAGCATGTCCGAAAACACGCCCCCCTCCCCCCTTCAATTCTTGTTATTACTGCTTATGATTTCTCTATTTTCTTTACTTGCGAGTTCTTAGGGCTCGTTGCACGATGAGGAGAGCTTAATTGAAGCCCTAAAGCAAGCCGACGTTGTGATCTGCGCCGTCGCTTCCAAGCAAGTTCATGATCAGAAGGCTCTGATTTCGGCCATGAAACGCGCCGGTTGCATCAAGGTTAATTATATCCCATTTTGCTGGTTCCGAATTTTTTCCCCCTAATTCAAACGTATGAATTACTCAATAAATTGTTGTTTCTTCCTCCACGATATGGTCAATTACAATGTAGTTAGGATTCTTTGGTGTTGGTGTAATATCAATGTGGAAATGGTGGAGTTTTTTTCCTCTTTGAGTGATTGTTATTTATATCGTATCTTGATTGCAGCTCAGAATAATTATTCAGTGTTATGTGTTGTTGGATAAGTTCTTGCAGTAGGAGAGTGAGGGACTGATTATCATGTAGTCGGACTCAAATTTGTGGCATTGAATTTGGTTAGTTGAGATTGTGCAGAGGTTCATTCCATCAGAATTTGGATCAGATCCTGACAGAACTAGAGTTTCCCATCTGGATCACAATTTCTATTCGAGGAAATCTGAGATCAGGCGACTCGTTGAATCTCAAGGCATTCCCTACACTTACGTATGCTGCAACTTCTATACGAGCTACTTGCTTCCATCCCTCGTTCAGCCCGGCCTTCAAGCCCCACCGCGAGACAATGTCACCATCTTCGGAGATGGAAATGTTAGAGGTCTGATACTCATCATTATCTCAGCCTGTATGAACTAGGTTTAGGGGGAGCAAGTTCTGGTTATAATTGTATATTTGTATTCATCCATTCATTCTTTCTCCATAATACTTGATTCCCAGCAATTGGTATCCTTTTCTAACTGGTAATGAATTTGAATGCCGCGACTTGTATCTTCTTGCAGGTGTCTTTATGAAGGAAAGCGATGTTGCTGCCTTCACAATAAGCACCGTGGATGATCCCCGCACGCTGAATAAAACCATGTCTTTGAGACCACCCGGGAATACGCTTTCCATGAATGAACTGGTTACTGTTTGGGAGTCAAAAATAGGGAAAAAACTTGAGAGAAATTATATCTCAGAGGAAGAGCTTCTTAAAAGAATTCAAGGTATCATTTTGAGTTCTTTTCTGATTGTGTGCCTATCTACTTCAGTTGATGTAGTTTTCTTGAATACATTGCTTGACTGGTTGGTTTAGACGGAGCTCTAAAGCATGATGCGTCTAAGAAAATCTATATCCGCCTATATCATGACATGATGATCAAGATTATGTAACTATATCTAGCAATGCACTGCAGAAACTCCATATCCAGACAACATGCAGTTGGTTTTCATATACTCGGCGTTTGTGAAGGGAGATCAAACCTACTACGACATAGACTCATCAAACGGTGTGGAGGGAACTCAGTTGTATCCGCACATCAAATACAAAACAGTAAGCCAGTATTTAGACAAGCTTTTGTGACTTGTAATGTAAGGTTGTGTAGTTTTTACTTACTTTGATTTGAATTTTGAAGGATGTGTTTCTTCCTCTTATTCATACATGTGCCATGAGTTTGCTGTGATTGGATCATGTTGTTGTCCTTGAAAATCTATGAGTTCTAACTCGTATATCAGAAGTTTGGTGGAAAATGAGGTTTTGAGCCATAGATATGCTTTACTTGGACATCTTAATTGAAAATTCATCTGCTTGGGAAAGAAACGGTTGAACCTGTGCATGCTAGGGGTGATGGCTACATAGGGGATTGAGGTTCATGGGATCAGTAAAATACTGACGCGGCCCGAGTGAAGAAGAATATGTTCTCTCGTCCTAAGTTGAAATCGAGGCAAGCGCTTCTGAAGACTCGTCGGACAAGAGAACATAAAATTCACATATGCTAACAAATTGGTTAGTTCCTGTGGATTTCTTTGGATATCGCACCATCACTTGTAAATATTTTAAATTACCAATTAAAAGTGACAGAGTTGTCCAAGAATTCGTATTATAACAACAAAGATGAACTGATCGTTGTTATCGGGTTGTGGAACATGAAGCAAGATAAGGAATTTGCCGTCACCAATTATATCATCGGTAAAATAAATTAAGAACACATTTCTGAACAAATCATAATTTTAACCAAATTATAAGAATAATAATTATTAATTATTAATTTATTCCTTAAAACAATAAAATACTTCCTTCATCCTCTAAATAACTTTCTAATTTTTTTTGGTTCATCCCTAAAAAAAGTTTCGTTTTTTTTGGGCATTGTTCCATTATAATTAATATTTTATTTACTCTTATTTTTTTAATACACTCAACAACTCACTCGTGTTATTTTTTGTAGAAAGTTATTTGAGGGCGGAGATTTTATGACATTTTTAACATAGAAATTTAAGAAATAAGACATTTTTGTTAATTGACATTCGTCTTGAGCACTATTTAGTTTGGAACACTAAAGTGGGATCGGCTTTATGCCTTAAACACATTGGCCGATTTTATTTGTTGGAAAGCATTGGTCACATTGAAAAAATACAGTCTCATTTAACACATTTAATATAAAAACTCAAATCAGTGCAAAAAAATGAAATGGATGCCTACGTTTGTAAATTAAATTTCCACGCTCATTTAAAAACCAAAGTCAGCGTGTTTTAAAAAAATGAATTCTTTTTTTCACATAATACTATACTTTAAACTTTAGGTCATTTAAATTTTCAGTAAAAATCTCAAAAAAGATTATAAGCCAGTACGTAAGCAACTGAAGATAGTACTATTTTATTTTAATAAACTATCAAAGGATTGCAAAAAGAGAATTTGCCTCCTCCATCATAACCAAACAAAAAATTCTTCTCCAACTGTCGATCGCCGGCGAATCCTTCAAATGGCCGGAAAGAGTAAAATTCTGATCATCGGAGCAACTGGATATATCGGAAAATTCATCGTCGGAGCCGCCGCCGCCGCTGGCCACCCCACTTTCGTCTTAGTCAGAGAGTCCACTCTCTCTAACCCGGAAAAATCCAACCTAATCCAAAGCTTCAGAGATTTCGGAGTCAATTTCATACCTGTGAGCTCAGTGCTACTTTCAGTTATTTAATTTTTAATGAATTCATATTTATTGACATTTAATTTATTTATTTTTCGGTTAATTGAAATGGTGTAGGGAGATATGTATGATCACGAGAGCTTGTTGCGAGCAATCAAACAAGTTGATGTGGTGATATCAGCCGTTGGATACGCTCAGTTGAATGATCAGGATAGGATTTTAGCTGCTATTAAGGAGACTGGCAATATTAAGGTAAGCAAATGAACTGCAATTATGTAACAATTTAGCAAGAAATTTGGGGTTTCGGTGATTTCATTTTATGATTTGTATATCCTGTTTGATTTAGGTTTTGCACAACTTTTTGGAATGTGAAGAATTTCTGAGTTGAATTTGGTGTATTGTGAAGAATTGAAGCAATGAAATGCTCATATTTTGGATATATTGTTGGTGAAACTAATCATGCTTTAGTCCAATTGTGTTTTCACTAGTTAATCTCCCAAAACAAATGGGCATTTGCTTCCTTTGCTCTTGTGTTATTGTGAAAGTTCGATTGGTGTTAGACTGGATTCGTATCTTTTCTCACTATGCACTAATACGTGGTTTCTCGTTGGTGTTTGATGGTGATCCCAGAGGTTCTTTCCTTCGGAGTTTGGAAATGATGTTGACCGCGTCCATGCTGTTGAGCCGGCAACGTCAGTGTTCCAACACAAAGCTCAGTTTCGCCGTGTTGTGGAGGCA
This sequence comes from Salvia miltiorrhiza, assembly GCF_028751815.1. Classification (NCBI taxonomy): domain Eukaryota; kingdom Viridiplantae; phylum Streptophyta; class Magnoliopsida; order Lamiales; family Lamiaceae; genus Salvia; species Salvia miltiorrhiza. The sequence goes on from NC_080387.1 coordinate 68,817,832, forward strand.
GCAGGGGTCCCTTACACCTATGTCTCGTGCAACTTCTTTGCTGGTGTGTTCATTAGATCACTGGCTCAGTTAGGTGCCACATCTCCTCCAAGAGACAAAGTTGTTATCCTAGGAGATGGCAACACGAAAGGTACGTGCAAGTGAAGTCTTTCCCATTCTTGGTTGATCATGTTATCTTCAAATACTCAATCCTTCATACAGTCAGTCTAATATAATCATATTTAGATTAGAGAGGGTGGGGTGAGGGGTAGGGAGGATTAGGGATATCAATCACCAATGATATGAGAAACCCTATTGCCCCCTAAAGCGAAGTGGGTGTTTTTAGTTATTGGTCTCTAAAGATGTGTTGTTCAGTGCTTGAACTCTAAAACAAGAGCGGGTGATGTTAGTTCTTGGTCTCGTTCGAACCCTAATCACCATCTTGTTTCTCTTTTCTTGTTTCAGCTGTTTATAATAAGGAAGAAGACGTAGCCACTTACACCATCAAAGCTGTGGATGATCCAAGAACATCAAATAAGACCCTCTACATTAGACCACCTGCCAACACTATCTCCATGAATGACCTAACAACATTGTGGGAGAATAAGATCGGCAAGAAACTCGAACGGATCTACGTTCCAGAGGAGCAAGTTCTTAAAGACATTGAAGGTGAGATAGGCTTTCCATCTGATCTATTCTGCGATAAATTAGCCTTTATAGATAATGTCTGAATGCCCTAAGAGGGTGTTGCTGAATTGTGGAAATTATGTGCTTTGTAGAAGCTTCATCCCCTTTAAATGTGAGACTAGGCATATGCCACTCTGTTTTCGTGAAGGGAGATCACACCAACTTCAAGATCGAGCCGTCGTTCGGAGTCGAGGCGTCGGAGCTATATCCAGATGTTAAGTACGCTACAGTTGATGAGATGCTTGACCAATATGTTTGAAATAACTTCATGAATTTGAGTATTATGATGAATTTGATCTCATATACCTTCGCGCAAGTGTGATCGTGTAGATATTGAGATTAGATACTTACATCTGATAAAAAATAGATAACCAGTTGAGAAAATGTATTACATGCATGATCAATAGGGATTTTCAGTGAGTCTCCTAATAATGAGACGATCAAAATTACAGCTAAATAAACATATCATAAAAAGAGACTAGTAATTTTCCTGTGGTATGTCAAACAAAATGAAGCTTTTACTTCTCCAAGCATCATTCACAGTTTGCCGCCATAATCAAATAACAGCACGCAACTGAACTATATGCTAATAGATCTGTATTTTTTTAAGTACAAATCGAACAAATAGAAGTAAATCGTCATAACCAATTCAATCTTTCTCCACTTCCTTCCAAATCTCAGATTCCAGTCAAATCACAAACCAACTCAAGTTCAGTCTCGGGGGCTGCTGGCGCTGGAAGCGGGCTTTTTCCTTCCATATTTCTGTTACAAAATAAGAACCATCGCATAAGCAAATAATGATGAGAAAAGAGAGTTGTCTCAACAACGCTTGCTGTGCGGATGATTTCATTAAACAGCTAAGTAACAATATGTAAGACATTATATAAGCAGCTAACCTGTTTTCCCAAATTAAACGGAATGTATCTGTACTTGACCATGTGCATGATTTGACGCTTCATTGTTAGGAAAAGAAGAACAATCCAATAACATAATAGGATAGGCCAGAATACTGGGACATCGAACATGGAAAAGAATGTCATCACAAAAGCTACACAGAAAGCCTTTGTGATGGCATACCTGGAATGACAGAAACCAAAAACGCATCAACATCAACATCTTAACTTGGAATTCACCATTATGCATATACACAAAATAATTTAATATCAATTGTGTCAGCTTGACTATCTATTACAAGTAGAAATTTGCAGTGTCAATAGTATAGCAAGAACCTACAGAAACATCAAGAAACGGACAAAGTCAAAGTAACAAGGTTGATACTAGAGAAAATGGTTGCAACTAAGACCTATGATGCCACCTCAAAGTTTAAATGTTCTGAAATAAACCAGGGACCTAAATAACAGTCATACTAGAGAAAATTAAGCAATGAAATTCCTCTACTAACTAGAGTTTGGTTGACATCAGTAACTGATAGAACTTTTGAAAGCCCAATCCTAAATCAAAGCAATCTCATTCTTCCATTACCATAGTCATAAAAGAAGAACGTTTTTACCCATTTTCAAAAAGTGCCCAGAACAGAGTAAGAAGATCACTGGGAAGCAGTCCAAGCAAAGAACTATATCCAAAACTTTACACGACACTTCAGTATCCTTTTTTGCATGCTTTTGTTTTAATCTAGAAAAGATTTGCATCTAATGACTCACGCCGGTTAGAAGATAGTTATTAACAGACCTCTGTTACTATTGATCATCATACAGGATTCTACCAAACAACTGATATAATACCACAACGCAACATGCCAAAAAAGCAGCAACCAGATATAAGGACAATTAAGAGACTAGAACAATCACCAGAATTTGAACTCGGGGAGACGGCGAATGAAAGGCTTGAACTCATCTGAACCCTTTGTGGGCAGTGAAGGTCCTTCAGTCGGTTCGATCTCCGGGTCAACAAGAGGTGACAAAAATCCAATAAGCAAATTCAGAAGGTAGATCCCCAAACCATAGGTAACAATGTAGAATCCTTGCACATAATAAACCCGCAGAGCATAAAGAAGAACCAGACCAAAAGTCCCAATCCACCGATAAAGAGAATGTGGAGTAGATTTATCTAGATAATGCTGAAAAAGTTTTGACAACTCGTGCCTTCGTTGGTCGAGGGCAGCAGCTGCTGCTGAGGGGCCATCACCTCCGACGCCCTCCATGAAAAATCAACTTCCAAACCTACAAGTCCATCATAATGTTCAATAAGGTAAATCAGCTCAAACACAACAAGGACCTAATACGCAAAAGAAACTGAAGCATATCTAATTAAAATATGGATTATCGGGTAAGCAAGAATAGTTGATTAACTTTAACTAGCAGTTAGCACCCTTTCCCACATTCGAGACGAATCATTTCAATAATCAAACAGAAAACGTAAAATAGACAAAATTAACCGAGGATAATGAGCAACTTCTTCCTATAAACGATACACAAAACCCAAACACAACCCTATTCGAGAAAAAGCCAAATATATGGTGGAATGCACGAACATCTCAGTGACAAATCTCTCCCGGCATGGAACACTTTTGACCTCGAATCATTTTGCTTCTGACATATTACATATTTTCTATTTCAGTTGCTCTTTTCAACTCATGTCCCTGACGATGACAGCTAGAGCAGCTAATCCAATGGCTAAAAACAAATTAAACCCCTTAATGCTTGATAACAAACAAAAATTTACACAAGCCGCGAATGAAATTAGAACCTAAACAAAGAAAAGAAACAATATTTGCCGACAGATCTGACAACAAACCGATTCATGCTCCCCCAAAACCAGAAACCTAAAACCTAACCCATCAGGTGAGAACATAAACCAACAAATCACACATATTTGAGCAAATTCTCCATGTTTCGATTAGATTAGGGTATTACCTTCCGCGAGTGAAACAGCAGTGAAAGAGAAACAAAATCTTAGGAGATTTTAGGAGGTGAAAAAATTTGGGGATTTTGGATCTGTTTGGAGAGAGGGATTCCAATTGCACCGATTACTTCGAAAACCACACGAAAAAACAAACGACGACTTCACCCATTTATGAGAAAATATCTTTACATGCCGTGGGCATTTTCGTCATTTCCCATTCCCCATCTTAATTAAGTTACTCATGCTTGCATCACATGAAACATAAATTAAATGTAATTAATTAATGTACTAGTTGAAGAAATAACAAGATATTATCATTAAAGTAACTATAAGGCCAAGGGTTTTGAATTATGAAAATTTGCTACATAAATAAGATCGATTTCGACAGCATGGAGTTGTGCCCGTCATCTAGAAAGGAGCAGTTTTAATAATTTTTAGTAATTTTTATTGTTTATTGTTGCATTAAGCGAAAATTTTCATATAATTTATGTACAATTTTTATATTTAATATGTATTGTTTATGTTTACATTAAGCGTAATTTTTACCTTCAATTTGCATGACACGTGGATGTAGGTAGGAAGGATACTGTATATGGAAACTCGTACTTACCAATTTCTTGATTTTAAGTTGATTGTCTGCTTATCTATGGAATTAATTTATTTGCTTGCCTTTCGTTTGATTAGATTTGCCACCTATTTAGCTAACACCGCCCAATGTTAATATAAATTAGGTTAATAGCATGTTGATGAAAAATAGGCAACTATGCAAAATAAGAAGAAAAAAATTAAGTAATTAAAAACAAATTGTGTGCAAAATAAGAATTTGTTGAAATTTCAGTAATTTATATGGAATTAACCCATGTAAATTTATTAATGTTTCAATGTATTTTCAAAGAAATTGAAGAAATAACTTTTTGTCATGCCATGCTTAAATAGAATGAGAATTCATATTTTTATTGCTTAGATTTCAATGATCTAACTAATTTGATTTATTAAATCTTCTTTAATAAAAAATTTATTTTTTTAGACGAATAAAAAATTCATTTGACTACCCTATTATTCTACGTCATTAATTAAAAAAAATTACTTTAACAACCGTTGATTATTCACATGCCGAATCACACATCATAGCTTAGTAAAATCCTCTTCTTTGTCAAAAGTAAACGCTCAGCACACAAATTTCAAGCCCTCATCCCCAACTAAAAAGTAAACGGTCATCACAATGAAATGCAAACCTTTTTCATTTACAAGTAGCAGCATCATTCGTTTCTGATTTTTTAACCAAATTGAAACCGAAACCTATCAATTAGGTGCGATTTTTCTGTTTCGATTCGGTTGTATTCTCGCGGAGTTGGAAAGCTGGTTTCAAGAATTTATCCTCAATTCAAACAGTAAAAGAAAATATCGAAGTTGCAGTGGTAGCTTAGACTTGAAATTTTGGCATCAATTCGACATTAGATCTTGAAACTGAAGAAGGGGTTTGGAACAACTGAAGCATATGCTAATAAATCCGTATTTTTCCAAGTGGGTAACGTGAGCACAAATCGCTGAAACTAACACAAGTAAATACATAATCAATTCCACCTTTCCACAAACTCCCAATCTCAGATTCTAAATCACATCACATACCAACTCAAGTTCAGTCTCGCGGGCTGCTGGCGCTCGAAGAGGGTTTTTTCTTTCCATATTTCTGTTGCAAAATAAGAACAAACCCACGTATAAGCGATATTAAGAGAAATACTCCCTCCGTCCCACTAAAGTTGGCTACATTTCCATTTTGGGCGTCCCACTAAAGTTGGTCACTTTCCTAAAATGGAAATATTTATCACATTTTATCTCCTACTTTATCACATTCTCTCTCTTACTTTATCACTTTATTACCTTCTCTCTCATACTTTTTAACATCATCTCTCCTACTTTATCACTTTATTACCTTCTCTCTCTCACTTTATCACCTTCTATTTCTTACTTTATTACTTTTATACTTTATTAACTACACACTTAAAATATTAATCTACAACTCCTTAATTCCCGTGCCGAAACGAATGTAGCCAACTTTAGTGGGACGGAGGGAGTAGTTGTGATCAATAGTAAGCTGGTATGGAAAACGAGGAGATTCTGTCTCAACAACACCTCACTCACTCACACGCGTAGATGGTCCCTAGTACTGGAGTGACAAAAATACGAGACATTATACAGTTTGAATGAGCGAGCTAACCTGTTTTCCCAAATTAAAGGGAATGTATCTGTACTTGACCATGTGCATGATCTGACGCTTCATTGTTAGGAAAAGAAGAACGAGCCAATAACATAACAGTATAGGCCAAAATACTGGGACGTCGAACATGGAAAAGAAGGTCATCACAAAAGCTACGCAGAAAGCCTTTGTGATGGCATACCTAGAAGCAAAGAAACAAGAAACTTATCAATATCAACATCTGAACTTGGGACTTCACCGATGTGTACATGATCGCTCGTGACAGCTTGACTATCAGAAAGCTAAAAGAATCAATGTTGTAGTATAGCAAGAAGAACCTAAAGAAACATCAGGAAACAGACATACATGAAGTATAAGTAACAAGACATGCATATTCAAAATGTCTACTGGCATAAGCATGCACAAGATGGCTTTCTGAAAAGAAAACATAAACCTTAAATAAAAATCATGCTAGAGAAACCAAGGCAATAACAACGATTCTTCTACTAACTAGAGATAGGTTGATATCAGTAGCTGACAGAACTTTCGAATTCCTAATACCAAATCATAGCAATCCATTCTCCTATATTCATATAACAATAAAAATTTCATATCCAAAAACTGCCCAGCACAGAGGATAAGAAGATCACTAGGAAACGGGCCAGCCAAATTAGTCCCAAAACTTAACACAAGACTTCAGCATCCGATTTTACAAGATTTTATTTTATTCTAGAAAAGATTTGCATTTAATAACTCATGCGGTCAGAGGATGTATAAACAGAGCTGTACAGGTTCTACAGGATTCCACCAAGCAACTGATATAAAACCACAGAGCAATACATGTCGAAAGAGCAGGAGACGTGATGTCGAAAAGTTAACAAAAAACATCTCATGATGTCGAAATAAGGACGACTAAAAGAGTAGAACAATCACCAGAATTTGAACTCAGGGAGACGGCGAATGAAAGGCTTGAACTCATCAGAACCCTTTGTGGGCAGGGAAGGTCCTTCAGTCGGTTCCAGCTCCGGGTCAACAAGAGGCGACAAGAACCCGATGAGCAAATTGAGAAGGTAGATCCCCAAACCATAGGTGACAATGTAGAATCCTTGAACATAATAAACCCGCAGAGCATAAAGAAGCACCAAACCAAAAGTTCCAATCCAACGATAATGAGCATGTGGAGTAGATTTATCTAGATAATATTGGAAAAGTTTTGACAACTCATGCCTCCGTTGGTCGAGTGCTGCAGCTGCTCCTGAGGGACCATCGCCTCCGACCCCCTCCATGAACTCCCAAACCCTACATTGCATCATCAAAGAAACTCAAACACGTCTCGTCTATACAGAGAACATAGGGCAAAGAAAGACTAGTTGAATATCTTTAACTAGCACCTTTCCCCCAATCTCGTCTATACAAGGCATATAGGGCAAAGCAAGACTAGTTGAATATCTTAAACTAGCACCGTTCCCCCAATTCGAGATGATCAATAATCAAATAGGAATACTTATTATAAACAAGAGCAACCGCAGATAACGAACATATTTTTTCCTAGCACAAAATCCAAGCACAATCCTATTCGTGAAAAGCCAATATATGGTGGAATGCACAGATATCTCAGGGAAAATCTACTCTGGCATATAACACTGTTGACCTCAAATCCAAACATTCATTTTTTTTTTTGGTTCCTACTCCCGAGCCCCAATCAAATATACAAAAATAAGACAATAATTCGAATCACATATTTCCGATTTCAGATGCTCTCTCAACTTATTTTCCCGTAGATAGTAACTAGAGCAGCTAATCCCCAAATTTACGACTGTAATTAGAAAAAACCGAAATACAGAAGCAGCATTTCCAGACAGATCTACCAACAAACGGTACGTGCTCGCAAAAACCTAGTCCATCTTGTAAGAAGATTAAAACAACAAATCACTCATTAACAAACAAATATTCCGTATTTGGGTCAAAGAGGAAGCAGGTAGATTAGGGTTATACCTTCCGCGATTAAGCAGCAGTGAAAGAGAAACAAAATCTTGGTGGATTTTCGGAGGTGAAAATATGAGATTTGGATCTGTTTGGAGAGAGGAGAGGGATTTCGATTGCACCTTCGAAAACCACGCGAAAAAACAAACAACGACTTCACGCTTGTGTGGGAATATCCTTTCATGCCTTGGGCATTCTCGTCATTTCCAAATTATTAAAATCTGCTCATAAAATAATAAAATAATTAAAAGGCAAAATACATTCACATTTTTTTAAAAAAATTGTTACAACCAAAGAAAAGAAAAAAATCACTCACACTCTAGTTCCTAGGGTGACTAGGACCTCCGACCTATTGGTTGGAGGAGAAGCGTCTTACCAACAGACTGCGCTTCATCGTCCAAAATACATTCACAATTCCATGTATATTTAATAGATGCTTTTTCTTTTTTATATTTTCGTGTGTGTGTTGGTGTAATCGCATGAGATTAATGTTCGAGACTTGAGGTCCTAGGTAGGTTTGAACCTTCCGTCAAATTTCTTTATTTACTTATATGTATTAGTATTAGGTTAAATTAATAACTATAGATTACATAGGGCACCATTATAGTCAATGATGGATCTAAGATTTGTTATTATATTAATTCAACAATAAGTATATTAAAAGCATAAAAGACCTTACCTCTATGATTTTTTTTTAAAAATATATTTTAACTTATAAAAACAATAAACTCATTTTTAATTATTAATAGTTCATAATTTTACTTTAACTATAGGAGGGACTAAAATTTAACATTCAAAATTAATTAAGAAGTGCAAATGAAACAAAAAATAACACAAATTTAACAAACTAGTGTAACAAATTTACTGTAAACTGTCATGCAATTAACGTGGATAATATAAGTATTAAAATAATATATTTATATTTTTTTCTTGTATTTTTTATATATGAATATAAAAAAAATGTGTGAGTGCTTCAATGATAATAGTCCATGTGCAGTGAAAGTGAACAAAACTCTTTAATTGATATTAGTATAAAAGCATCTGCATCGCTCTACACGATGCGGCCTACTCGAGTAGAGGCGACATCGTGTAGGGCGATGCAGTCCCTTCCTATTCGAGGGATGCACGATAGAACTGGTAGGGAAATAGCGGCTTTATCTAGGGCGTGCGCCAAATTAAAAAAAAATCAAATTTCAAAATCTGACCGTTTGGCATTTTCCCAAATTTTTTTTTTTAAATCGGTCCATTTGACCGTTTGACATTTTTTTTCTTTTCTTTTTTTCTCTTCTTTAAATTCCCCTTTCTTCCTCTTTCATTTCCACCATCTTTATTATTCTTCCACTTTCATCTCCTCTCCACCATCTTCAATCTTCTTCCTCTCTCTACAATTTTCATGGATCCACACAACCCAAACTACTATGATCTAATTTGGTGTCCCGATCTCTCCGGCGACTATCATCCCGTTATGGAGGAATGTAACTTGGGGGATGATCCTCCAACTGGCGAGGAGGACCCACCGACAGCCCATAGTGCTGTCAAATCGAAGAAATGCAGCCGGAGGAAGGAAATCGCCTATAAGATCAAGCATGACAAGTAGGCGTCGGCGCCGGCGGAGGAATGAAGGACTATCCGTCATACCATACACCCTCGAGGAGACGGACCTCATCGTCCAAATTTGGACGGAGGAGACCAATGATGCCATCCGTGGGGCCTATCAAAAGGGGGAGGCATACTGGACACGGATTGTCGACCGTGTCAACCCCCTCATCGGCGCCAACCTCAAGCACCGCCAAATTCAAGGGCATTGGGCCCGAGTGAGCCAAAATGTGCGACTCTGGGAGAGTATTTGGGTGGAGACATGCACCCGGTGGCCTTCCGGCCGTTTTGACGATATGCTCCGGGACAAGGCCCAAATCCTCTTCAAATGTCGGAACCCAAATAAGGCCACCTTCAACTATCGGAACGCGTGAAAAATTCTCCGTGTCAACCACAAGTTCAAGTCGATGTACCTCTAGGGAGACGTGCATCCCTCCAAGAGGACAAAGACTACAGAGGAGGGTTGGCTTCACCACCTCGCGTCGGGCGAGGAGATCTCGTCTTCCCGGCCGATTGGAAACAAGGCGGCGAAGGTGGCGGCGAGAGTGGCGAAGGGGAAGGCGCAAGCTCCGAGCAACCATCAGAATACTAAGAGGCATTGGAGCGGTCCGACCAGAACTTGAAAAAAATCACCGCCGAGTACGCCAAGAAGAATGAGCTCAAGGAGAAGGAGCTCGATATGCAGCTCATCAGCTTGGATACGACGCATATGAGCGATGCACAAAGGAGGGGACACGAGTACATGGTCCAAGAAATGCTCAAGCGTCGTGGACTTATCTAGAGTAAGATTTTAATTTATGTAATTTTAATTATGTTTTTAAGATTCTTTTTTATGTAATTTATAGGATTTTTATTTTAATGAAAATTTAATTATTAGTAAAATGTGTTATTTAAATTTGAGCAATTAAAATTAAATGAAAAGCATAAAAATCAAAACTAAAAAAATCAAGTGGACTATCATGTAATCCCAATGCGGCTTCCTTACTCAATGTGGTCCCCTCCTATCAAGTAGGCACCAATGCGGATGCTCTAATAGATGTGCGTAAAGATACAATTTTTCTTATACTTTTCCTACGGCCCGATCGTTCAAGCATTCCATCAAACATGTGAATTGCACACGTGGGCACGCATGAGAGATGTAACTTAGAGCATCTGTAGTGTATTCGCTCTATACGGAGCCACAAAGGGCTATAATCTTCATTTCTATATAATCTTATTTTTACTCTTTTTAAAATTATAACATTTTATTTAAATTAAATTTAAATATTACATTAATTAAAATAAAAATTACAATTAGGGGTGTAAATGAGCCGAGTCGAGTCGAGTATTGACATACTCGAGCTCGAGCTCGGTCTATATGTATCAAGCTCGAGCTCGAGCTCGACTCGCTCGAGTTTGAGATTTTTGAGCTCGAGCTCGACTCGGTCCGGCTCGATTATTGAATCTTAATCGAACTCGAGCTCGTTTAGGCTCGGTGAGCTCGAGCTCGTTTAAGCTCGTCTCATACGTGCTTCAACAAATTGTATATATTATGAGCTATATTAGTAATTAAGCTATAATATAGGGATAAAATCGTAATTTGTTTGAAAGCTCGATTAGGCTCGCAAGCCTAACGAGTCGAGTATGATGAAACTCGACCTCAGGCTCGATACCTAGTCGAGTAGCTCGAGCTCGAGCTCGACTCGACTTATACCGAGTCGATTTCGAGTAATTTTCGAGTCGATCCCGAGTAGCTCGCGAGCTAGCTCGACTCACTTACACCCCTAATTACAATAATAAAAAAAAATCATATTAAAAAATTATGCAACAAAATTGATCATATAATTCAAAATTATATTACGAATATTTCCACTCCATTCAAAATTAAATAACCCAAAATAAAATTGTGCAAAAAGCCCAATAAAAAGCCCATCAAAAATTGGAAAAATAGGGCAAATCTCCTCCTTCTTCCTTGTGTGACTGCAGCTATTCTCTTCTCCAATGACTCTCTCTTTTCTAATTGTGCATGTTTCACACGCATTCCGCTTTTCTCCACTTCGTGCCGACAATAACAATCCCATCCAGCACGAGCCTGGAGGGTTCCCCAGCGCGATACACACGGCCCATGCCGGCTAGGTTCGACACACCAAATCTGACGCTGGAGATGCTTTTACAGACTCAATCATAGGAAGTGGGACCCAAATTCAAAAGAAAAATCGCTGCATCTTTAAGTTTTGTTAATGAGAAAAGGTATTATATAGAGTATCTATTAATTTTCAATTTTCATTTATACAAAATGAAAATGCCCATCCGCAATACAATTTTGCTACCGAATCTAGTTCAGATTAAGCAATGGCCCAAAAGAATAAATAATGCCTCAAAGCAATTGAATGATTCTAATCATACTCCTCATTTTACTCGTTATATTATAGCATGTTATTTAAATAAATACTACTAGTAAAAATATTAATTAATGTAGAATTTCACCCCTAATAACAACCAGAAGATTGATGATAATGTTTAATGACAATGACGAATTGACGATGACGATGACAATATGACTGCAAACTCATGACCATGACAATTTCACCATTTCTGGACCATGAATAAGCAGTGGATAATTAAAACAAATGGACACCAGCTTCAAATTGTTAACAAATGTATATGTTGTGATGACTGAAATAATCATTTCCATGGTAGTCTGTGAACTTAATTACACATCTACTAAACATTTTGTTGTCATACTTAACAATAATAATTGGTCAATTTAACTTATGGAAATTGTAATTTCGGATTCTATTTAATTAATGAATAAAAACCCAACCGCAATTGATGGTATTATCAATACTTTATTAAAAAGGGAGTTTTCAATTTTAAATTGATTTTAAATCAATTTTAAAATTGAGTGGCAATTTTGTAGTTAGAATAAAATTAGAGGTTTATTTATAAGTCATACATCTTTTTTTTTCTTTTCCTTTAACCTCTTATTTTTCTATTTTATTTCTTTTTTAAAATTGTGAAATTCGACTAATTATAAGATATTTAATATGCATATCAAATTAAAGATCATGACAAGAGCTTTAATTTGGTATATGTTATGTAAATATTGGATTTAAAATATAAAAATTATATTTATTTAAAGATTAAAACTTAAGAAAATTCTCTCTCCTCTTTCCTCTTTTTTTTGAATGAGTCTATTTTTTTCAATTATGTTTTAACTTATATTGTTTTCTTTTTTTACAATATCAATTTTTATTAATATGAATTATTTTTTTATTATTTTTATATTAAACTAAAATATATTTATCTTAAATTATAGTGTTTTTAATTATATTTAAAAATTTTATATAATAATCAAATTAATATCAATTTTATATATAATAAAATATAAAAATATTTTTCGTGCGTTTCACGAGTGCAAATGCTAGTTAAATTAATAAGGGACACATAAACGTAAAAGTAAGATTATCCACAGTATGTGTGGAATAATGAACAAAAACAGAAAATATAAATGCATAATTTTAGACTTTTAGTAGCCTAATAATAATAAAATAAAAGAAGTCCAATCTGTCTGCTTGATTTAGAAAATACTCCCTCCGTCCGCCAAAAGTATTCCACAATTACTATATTTGGCGTCCGCAAAAAGTATTCCACTTTCCTTTTTAAGCCATGGTCCCACCATCCACCTTTATATTTTATCCTTACAAACACTCTTTATTTACAAAAAATCCACCCCAAATTCAATCTCAACCACACATCTCATTAAATGGTGGGACCCTATCTCCACTACATCAATATCATCACACATTTTATTAAACTCCGTGCCCGGCCAAAGTGGAATACTTTTGGCGGACGGAGGGAGTATCAGTTTCTTCCTTCAGTTAAACGGCTCGGCTCTTGAGCGCCTTTTAATTTACGTGACTAGGTATGTGGGCACGTATCCAAAAGCAAAAACAGATATTTTTATAATATTATTTTACGAAGAGATATTTTCACAATTTAGATATTTGTGTCCCAATTTTAGAAATAAAAAATAAAATGCGTCAACATGGATGGAAAGGGACAATTTTATTCTGCCCAACTCACGTTCCCTTTTCTTATTTTCTTTTGCTTATCCTATTTTTCATGAAATACGCTCCTCATTTCCGTCTAAGAGCATCCGCATTGGGGGTTCCTTGATAGTCTACTTGATAGTATTTGTGTTATTGAGTAGGTAGTGCTGCATTGGGGTTCCTTGATAGCCTACTTGATAATATTAGTTTTGATTTTATGTTTTTCATTTAAATTTTATTGCTCAAATTTAAATAACACAATTTATTACAAATTTAAATTGCATTAATTATAAAATCCTAAATATTACACAAAACTTTAATAAAATAAAAACAATTCCTAAAAATTAACTACTCTGGCCCTAGAGGTCCGAAACGTGCCCAAAGGTGCTCAGTCAAATCATATCGGAGCTGAGCATGTAGTTGTCTATCTCGGAGAAGGCTATCTCTTCGCACATATTCCTCGAAGGACACCGGTGTTTGTCCAGCACTCTCCGTCGAACCACTGCTAGACGCCCCGTCATCATCTCTCCAGTTGGCAGCCGCTTCACCTTCGTGCTCCACAATCATGTTGTGGAGAATGATGCAACACAACATGATGTCCTTCAAGTGCTCTACGTACCAATTGCGCGCCGGACTTCGAATGATTCCCCACCGAGCTTGAAGGACTCCGAAGGCGCGCTCCACATCCTTCCGTGCCGATTCTTGCATCTTCTTGAACCTTGCCTCCTTCGGATTGGTTGCCATTGATGGACTCTTCACGAAGCAACGCCACTCCGGATATATGCCGTCACACAAATAGTAGCCCATCCGGTATTCGCGCTGGTTGGCATGAAAGACCACCGGCGCCGCAGTTCCTCCTAAGACGTCGGAGAAGAGAGGAGACTGATTCAGCACATTGATGTCGTTGTTTGAACCAGCGACGCCGAAGAAGGCGTGCCAAAACCACAAATCGAAAGAGGCAACGGCCTCCAATATCAAGGTGGGCTCTCCCTGATCCCCGCGTGTGTATGCGCCGTGCCACGCCTTTGGGCAGTTCTTCCACGCCCAATGCTTGCAGTCTAAGCTCCCGAGCATCCCGGGAAAACCATGTCTCGCCTCGTGCATTCGGAGTAGGTGTTGCACGTCTGTTGCCGTTGGACGGCGCAGGTAATGGGCTCCAAAAGCCCGTATGACCGCCTTGCAGAACTTCTTTAGGCATAGACGACCGGTTGAGTCCGCCACTTTGAGATACTCATCGAACACATCCGCACTAACCCCGGTGACTAATTGGCGGATAACCGACGTGCATTTCTGCAAAGGAGAAAGAGAATCTCGACCGAGTGCATCAGTGCTCATATGAAAGTAAATATCTTCACCTTGAACAGCCTCGACGATGCGCAAGAAGAGCTCCTTCTGCATGTGAAATCGACGCCGAAAAAAATAGGGTCGTACGTTGGATTGTCGACGAAGTAGTCTTGCATAAGACGTACATGGGCCTCTTCACGATCACGGTGGACGTATGATCGGGGACGTTTCGCACGCGCCGGCTCCGGCGCCGGTTGGGGGCAGTATGATTGAAGCACTTGTTTCTGCAACTCAACCAACTCCATGAACTTTTCAGCGACTTCGTCGGAATCGGGCGAAGAATCATGTTCAGGTGACGACATTTTTGGAAGAACGAATATGATATTTTGCAAGAAAAATTGTAGGAGGAAGAAGGAATGAGTTGTGATGAATGAAAGTGAGTTGTGATGAATGAATTGTAGGTGAATGAGTTGTAGGGAGAAGTATTATTTATAGAGAGAAAAGAAGATAAAAAAAAAAGGAAAATGGAAAAAAGCCGTTGAAAGAGCCGTTGGGAAGAAAAAAAAAATTTGAAAAACGATCGAAATTCGCGTTGAAAATAATTTTTTTTTTTAATTTCTGGCACGTGCAGAGCACGCGCCTTCTCGAGGATACCCGATAACTCGGGTACTCCTCGAGGACCTCCCCCGCATCGCACTCCTCGAAGCCGCTGTGCTCCTCGAGTACTCACTTGAGTACCCGCGATGCGGGTGCTCTAAGCAACTTTTACTTGATTACACTCATAATATTCAAAGAATTTAATCGAAATTATGATATTTTGATATAAATTTAGTTTTTTATATTTAATCCAAAATATAAAATTATTCAATACTGTTCCATTGAATTAAACTCAATCACACCTTTATTTCACGTATAAAACGTCTTTAGAAGTGTTACTTTCAAGTATATATATAATATAATATTTCCTTCTGTTCATAATATAAATCTTTTTTCTGTAACTTTTAATTATTTATACTTTAAAGGAAATTTGAAATTTTATTCTAAATTTTTTAAAATATTTTTTTTATCAAATACTAATAATTGTTTCATTGAGAAAAAATTATTATGTGAATTATGCAAAAGAAATACTACTCCATAGAGAAATGGCGGAGGGCCCCACATTATGTCCATGTGAGACGATTGTCGGCTGCAACCCCTAATCCAAGGAGTTATTATATTATATATTTAAAAAAGTGCAATATAGGTTGGCCATTGGCCCCCCCACGAGCTACACCTCGGCTTCGATATAATCCTTTTGACACATCTCTCTCTAATCTCTACGCACGCATCTCTCTCATCTCGCGAGGGCTATATCGTGTTCTCTTTTGTGCTTATCGATCAGTTTTGCTTAGTTGGATCGGTTTACTTCGTTTTGGTTTGCGCGTAGCTTCGGATTCAGCTGCACAAGGAAAACGGTGCAGTGTTCTTCGATTTCGAGAATTCTGTCCAGCACAAGAGGTGAGTTGAGTTGACACTATTGAATGATGAAAATCATGATTTTTTTTTGTTGCTTAAAGCTAATTCACAACGGTTGCTCTGTGGTTCAATCCTTGTTATCGTGGTCCGTGGATTTGCAATTATGATCTGTATGAATTTTTTCATTTCGTTATAGTGCTTTTCTGCTTTAATTTTTGAATCTTAGCTCTGCACAATTTTGGAGTGATTCCGTTTGTGTGCTTTAATCCGCTTAAGATATGGTTTCCTTTCTTCCACCTAGTGTTTGACTTGTCCGTGATTTAAGTTTTTAAGGTAAAAATGATCGGATAATGAGGGTTTCTCTTTTGAGTTGGAAATGAATTTCCTGGGATTTCTCATTTATTTCCATTGTTGCAAAGATATGATCAAGAGCTAGTATGAATACCGCAGTTATTAAGTTTCTTCTTGAATTTATCTTAGGGTTGGGAATGATAAAGTGCATATTTTCATGGTAGTCTTTGCTGATACGGACTATATATATTTTTTTCTTTATTTTAAATCTTATTTGCCAGGTTCAGATTGCTGAGTCTCAATCTTAAGCTAGATTCAGAGTTAAGTCCAAGACATCATGTTGAATGGAGTTGTGCAACCTGTTAATGATGCTATTGAGAGGAGCAGACAAACTGTGCAGCCATACCAATCTCTCTGGCTGGCTCATTGGAAGCGAACAGACTGCGATGCAGCAGGAGATTCCACTAGTCCCAGTGCTTCTCGAAGCGAGGAACTTGACTATGTTGCTAGGAAAGATGGTTTAGCGAAGGGAGTGGAGACTTCTTCGAGGTCTGCCACTGTAGGGTTGACTAAGAAAAGAACGTTTGATATTGGTGATGATTTCATTACAATAGGTGGGAGAAGCATAGGAAATGACAGAGTGATCAGTTCTCTGGATGATCAAAACACTGCAGTCTTGTCCAGGTTGAATCCTTTGAAGGGAAGTTTTGTCGAGTCTCATGTTTCGCCAGAAGAATATGGCATCGAAACATACAAGTTCGACAAAGGAAAAGCTGTAGCATCTGTTAGTTCCAGTCAAAGAAGTGCTAATATGAGAATTCTGGAGCACGAACAGTGTTGTGAGCGTAGGGAAACTGATTTACTTTGTGAAAGAAAAGTGGGATCCACTTCGCGATCAAACAATTCCTCAGATGAATGTTTGAGGGATAGCATTTCATGCGACCATTGCTTGCCAATGATCAACCGGGCCTGGTTTTTGAAGATGCAGAAGAGTTCAGGTATCAGACTGTCTCCGAGTCAGTCCAATTCTTCAGAGGAAAATGAAACGACGAAATCTCATATTGATTCTTGCTCTCACCTGAAGTTGCAGAAATGTGATCATGGTTTGGGAACAATGAGGATCCGCACTGGCGTGGAAGTCCCAGGAGGGATGGGTGGTCGCTTTCCTTGGTTTTCTGAGACGAATAATGATCTGTTAATGAAAAAAAAGACAGATGTCAATGCATTCAAAGAAAATGATACATTTAGAAGTAAAAGAGTTACTAGTAAAATTAATGGAAATCTGTCTGATGACCTTTGTAGCGTACTACCATTTTTTGGTCAAAATAAGCAAACATTACCACTTCACGCTCTGAGTAGTTTGAACAATAGTGAAGTGAAGGAATATATGAGAGACGTGAAGGCTTCTACGGTTACTATAGGGAATGAATTATCAGCTGAGACAGATACCATGGATATGGACTCTTTGAAGGAGAAGAAATATGAGAAGAGCCTGCGTTCTGGTATTTCTGGTATGTTTTGCTGTGCATGGTCGAATTCATTGTTTATTAACTATCAGCAAATACACTATAGATTTGTCACTGACTGATGACAAATGCATTAAGACACTATTTTGGAATCTCACGTGCTTAAAGCTTTATCATTGATCACATATTCTGTTGTTAAAAGCTTCCCCTTTCTTATGTTTTTTGTCTCTCTCCTGCAGCTTCAATTTCAACTGCAGCCTTATTAACTAAGGTGCTCTCTTTCACGGTTCTTGTTCTATGTTTTTCCTTCACTATTATATTGATTATTTAGCTGTTTGTGATGTATTAGATACATGTGTGAGCTCATTCCTTTTCTCCTTTACGGCATTGTAATACTCTCGAGAAGCTCAACATTTCTGTATACTAGCATGCATGTCGTGCACAAATCAGAAAATTGAATCGAAATGTATTTGGGTCCCTCATAAAAAATTCATGTTGGTACTTGGATATGTAGTCGTGTGATTTCTCGAAGACATGCACTCCTCTTTTACATTATGAGCTCCATAGATCTGTGCATCATATAGAGGTAAGTGCTAAAGTTTTCACATAAAAAAAGTCCCAAAATTTGACATGTTAATCATTGCCAAAAAGCTCCTACTTGCTGAAACATATGTAACAAATTGCTCCTAAAAAAATGGCTGTGAAAGCTCTGCTTATGAGCAGGTTCTTATGATTCTGTTCCGTCTATTGATTGGTTCATATAATTCTGGAGCTGTTGCATGTTTAGGAGCCATTAAGACTCTCTAACGGTTACCCGACTTGTTTTAGGCCTTCAATACGGAGCCAAACGACATTGTTTCCTCTAGAGAAATCGGGCATGGACGGCTGAACAATGAGCTACCTGATATCATCAAGTCGGAGCTTCCTGCCTTACCCGGTGCAGCTAGTTCGCCACAGCATACGTGCCCAAGCTCGTCAAAGACTCTCACCCTGGAGACAGACGAGCTGCTCGAGCATGTCAAGCATCCCAAAGCGAAGCTCAATTCTAGCCCAGATGAATCTCCGCATGCAGATGCTGGCAACAGATGGGTTAAGCGCCTCAAGCTGAGCTCTTCAAAGAGCCCAAATTATGCTTCAACCGCGCCTCTTGAAAGGACGAGCAAGCTTTTCAACGGCATTCCCAGGAGTGAGTCGACTCCAAGCCTAAGCAAGCACCACGACAAAAGGTCAGTTTTACCAGATAAGAGTGGGGACTTGTTGAAGATAGACGACACAGAGAACCCAAACATAGGGACCAAGACGCTGCTGCTGTCGCAGGCTTGGATACAGAGATGGCTGCACAGTGGGAGGAGAGGAGGCAAGAGAGAGCCCAGAACGGAAGCTATTTTCGAACCGGAGGGTTCGAAATCAGCAGCGGAGAAGCTCCAAAAGGAGCAGTTTCCGAGCATCGCGGCAATGGCGCTGATGTCGAAGGTTCTAACCTGTTTTCAGCAGTGTGAGCTCCAGAATAAGGGATCTTACACTGTTTGGAACACAAAGACTGTCTAATTATGTTTTGGTTGCGTCATGTTTAGTAGATTTTGTCCTAATTTGTGGCTACATTTCCTTTCTGTTCGCACCTTGTTGTTAACTTGAATAAACTGCTCGAGAAATTCAAATTTCCTAGTATCGTAGTATTACCGAAAGCACATGGGATCTTGTGTCTCATTTTCAGTGTCTATTTTAATTTTTTTTGTAGTTTTTATTTAATTTTTTTCTTTAGTTTTAATTTATTATCATTTAAAGATAATTAATTGGGTTCGCTAATTCAATTAATAATTTATTATTAAGACTAATTAATCCAAAGTTGGGCCATATTATATATTTTTATTTCAATTTTTAATAATTAATATTAATTAGAATTCATTATACAATACTCCTCATGTCCCACTAAACATGACTCACTTTCCATTTAAGATCGTTTCATTAAAAATGATTCATTTTCATAAAAAAATAATATTTAACTCTTGAAAAATTGTGGGCCCTATCAATGTTATATAATTTATACATTCTTTTTAATTTTCATTCTTTTTAATTTTCATGCCGAAAAAAGTGAGCCATATTTAGCTTAAGGAAGATAGTAGTGATTTTCATTATCATGATAAATAATTTAAAATAAAGAGACCGTAAATTTTGGATCTGGAAAGAAGCGTACGATTGATCGTGGATCCGTATATTTGGACATGTTTAACGGTTTGGACGGTTACGATTTGTAAATGTCCTCTACAGTTACGGTTACAATTAATGAACGATTTGCTCATAAGCATTGAACACGTCCACTTACATTCTCTCTCTCTCTCTCTCTTTTGAAATCTCATCTGCTGATTTTATGGGATATTTGAGATTATATGCATCTTGACAATCACTTTACCCAGAGTTCCAATCCTAAAAATGCTCTCTAAAAACAAGGTGTTGAAAAAAAAACAGTAAAATGTGGTAATTAATTAAATACTATAGCAGCAGAAGTTATAAGTTTACATTACTAGACTAGAGTGGAATAAAACAAGACGCTTTATTTTCATGACTGGAAACGACATCTCTCTTTTTACACCAGCAACGCCCATCTCTCCGACGCCGTCCCAGCAAACGGCCGGAGCAACGCTTATATGACCGTTCCATCGGCTATCGTTCCTTTCTCCACTACTACCGTGATCCCCGAGCGGATGTAGAACCCTTCTTCCGATCTGTCAGCTTCTTCGACGCCCTGTGCATCAAGACGATGCCCGATTATGATGCTATCTATTTACGCTGTGAGAGTAACGAAAATCAAACTTACATCCTTGTTCTTGATCACTACGTCTCTCCCGATCCTCGCATTCTTGTCGATGATGCAGTTACTACCAAGATAGAATGTAATGGTGTTGTGTTAGAATCTCATTTGTGTAAATCTCAAGCAAATGCAAACTCTCTCTCTCTACTCACCTGATTTTTGTGTTACTACCAATCCCCATTGGAACTTTGCCCTGGGCAAGGAGTGAGGCAATCTCTGATTCCGTTTGGTAAGAATCAGCCCCCATCATCAAAGTATCCTAATAAGGAAAAAAAGGAAAAAGAAAACAATGCCTCTTATACAAAACTGATGAGATTCTTGAACAATGGAGTCATTTTTGGAAGGATGATGATGTGGCTCACCTTGAGTTCAACCCCGGAGTCGAGACGAGAGCGCTCGCCTACTATAGAGTGTTCGACAACACATTCTCGCAGGAAGCACCCGTGTGATATTATCGCGTCTTTGATCTGGGAGAGGACTCGAAAACATCAGAAACATCGATACAAGGGGCGTGCTTTTCTGAAGACCATCATAGTTACCTTGCAATTGTCGATTTTGGTTGGTGGCAGGAACCGGGGCGACGTGTAGAAAGGAGTCTTCGGATCATAGAATTCGAACTTCGGGAACTACAAACAAGAGAAACACTATCAAGGAAACCTCATGCAGAAGAAGGTAACTCGAGATGGGCTAATTTACAGTGTAAATGGAGATATCTACCTCATCCGTAAGAGCTAAATTAGCATCGTAAAATGATTTTATCGTTCCGATATCTTCCCAGTAGTCTCTGAATACATATGCCTGCAAAAAAGACGTAGTCTTAACAACCTCCGAGATCGACACAGACCACAAGAAAATGGAAAAAATAAATGGTCTTGACATCAAATGAAGTGTTTTTCCCAACCTGCACATTGTGTTCCTTTACTGCAGAAGGTATGATCTCAGATCCAAAGTCATTTGAAGTCGGGTATCTCCACCGGAGAAGCTTCAATAAAACGTCGGTCTTAAATGCATATACTCCCATAGAAGCGATATACGGAGATTTTACAGCTTCCTCCGTGGACAATCCAATGATAGAGGTGTCTACTTGCTGCAGCATATCAAAACAAAAAATGATTAGAAGATAAACAAAACAATTTTGGATAGTAATTTATGTAAAAATGTCTGAGATGCAGTTTTATCAATACCATTGCCATCTTATCCGCGCCTTTAGGCTTTTCATAAAATTGGGATATGCGACCTCTGCTGTCAATCTTCACCAGTCCAAACGCTGATGCCCGGCTGAGGAAAAGAAAATTTTCAATTCCACATCGAAGATAACAGAGAAAAGACTGGACACGACAGACTATCTATCTAGAAGTTTTTTAAACTACGACTAGCAAGTTGGTAACACTCTAACCTGTCATCAACTGGTGCACACGAGAGTGTGATGTCGGCATTTCTATCAATGTGGTTCTGTTTAAAGAAACACAAGGTTAGAGATTCGAAGAATTACAGGGATTGCTGCAACACTTACTACCCATATGATCGATGTACCTGAACGAAGTCCATGTAATCCATCCTGTAAAGATGATCCCCTGATAGAATCAAGATGTTGTCAATATCTTTCGCCTTGGCATCCTGCGAAAAACCAGAAGAAAGGTCGAATTTCAAGTTTGAGAATGGGAAGCTAAGCTAGATGAGTCGGTATCAAGTAAATTACATAACACTCACCTCAAATACCCATATAAATTGCCTAACAGCATCTGCTGTACCCTGGAACCACCGGTTTCCTGTTTCCCCTGCTGTCTGAGTTGCAGCCAAAACCTACAAGGATACATCTTTCAGGTGAGTATCGGGTTTCGAGAGTAAGCAAACACTAATTCCACCCATTTAGTACTTTTTATGGGATCTTGTATTTCTCCATAGATGTTGTAAATTTCATGAGTAATCCACTTCGACAGTTGACAATATATCAATAGAAATATTCCGCTCTGCATAATAACATGTTTAATATGCAAATCAGAATCAACTCGCAGTAAAGCATGGGAATATACCTCAACATAACCATCCCCAAAGCTAATACCATTTCCAGTATACGTGCGAGAAATGTGTCGATTTAGAGAAGCAGAGTTGAACTGAGTCAGCACAAAGATCTTGTTAATGCCACTGTTGATGCAGTTGCTCATTGGGATGTCTATCAGCCTATAGCATCCTCCCACTGGAACCTGTGCACATCATATCGCACAATTAAATCTATATCAAGTTTCATCGAATTCGAGCATAGATGTTGGATTTTGAGATCAGAGGCCAAACTAAAGAATTCTAGTCATGAGCTCGCACAAACTCTCCTTCAATCAGATACATTATCGGTCAAAGTGAAGCAAACTAATTCCACCTGTATATATCACTTGCAAGAATTCAGACCACATGAGAAACTGCTAATCCCATTTGAGGTATGTCCGAGTTCAATAATTTCAGGGCATTTCTAGATAATTGCATTTATTTATCATATTCTAACATTCAATAGCAGAAAACCAAATCAAACACACTGGTCCCAGATACTCGAATCTGCTGATGATTGCACAACTCATACTAATTTCCGAAGAAGGTAAGAAACTAAAAGCTTGACATGTGATAAAGATTAACATTAATAATGAGTAATTAAATAATTCGTACAGCTGGGGTGGCAGCTCTGCTAGTAAGAGGGAAAAGTTGTGCACCAGCCCCTCCTCCCAGAATGATCGCAGCTACATTTTTCGGATTCGCCCTCTGCCTCTCGAATCGTGGGGCCGGTATCACCTGATTGAAGCCCAAGAAACACCATTAGCACACTCATCCATCAAGAAACTAAAATCCAGACATTATACCCCCATACACTCGCACATGTACTAAATTCATCACATATTCTAGTATTAAAAGATTTCTAACACCAATACAACAAAGAAAACAATCAACTGAACATCGAGAGAGAGAGAAAGAAACAAATGCTAACCAGAGTTTGATTGCTGTTTTCTCTGGTGAGAACAGAGTAAGCAACGCCAGGTTTGATCTTCCTTCCCTTTTTCTCAAGATTGAATTTTTTCCCAAATTTACAAATCCTGGCACGATTGTTTAGGCTCCCTCTAATCTTCTCTCCCAAAAACCCATTCTCTTCACCACACAACACACTTTTGCTCACATTCGCCAAATGGGATGCCGATTTCAGTGTAGCACAGCAAGCATCCATCGCAGTTTCTCTCACTCACCCCAACCAAATTTCAAGAATCACCACTCTCTTCAGATAATGATGACAATCACTGAATCTTCACAATTTAAAAATAACAGATCAGAGGATTTAAACCTACAGTAAAGCACAGAATGAAGAAAATGTAATCTAAGTAACCAAGTAAAGTATAGATCACACAAAGACGAAAATATATTTTAGAAAATTGAACATTTGGAAAAAAATTAAAGGCAGTCTGACAGTTGGTAGCCCTGAATCAAACGTTAAACAAACTAATAAAAAATATTCCTTTCCACCATAAAAAATTTAAAAAATACTAAAAAACTGTACCTTAGAAGCTCAAGATCGTACGCGACTAGATCATCCACAATTATAGGAAAGACAAGTCAAGATTCTGATTTTAGCAGAAAAATTCCACGAAATCAAGAATCTTGAAATAAAAAACAAGAACTTGAAGATCTATAGCACAAAAGCTGGCTCACAATAAATCTAGATAGAATGCATGAAGAGTGTATGTATGTATCAAGTGGGGGAGGTGAAAGGTGGTAGCTTTATTGGCCTGTGAGCTTTCACGAGAAATCTTGCAAACTTATTTTTTCGTTAAATGTGATCTTCACTTCTATATATAGAGAGAGATTTTGGAATGGGAAAAAAATCAGGTAGGCCAAGTGGAGATCTTGTTTATCTCACACACATAAACACGCTCGAGTGCGTGAATACAGCAATAATAAGTAGCCATTGTAGTGTGTGTAAGGTTTTGGGGGGGGGGGGGGGGGGGGTTGGCCATCGTCCACGTTTCTAGGCCGCTCTGAATTTAGACAAGAGAGGGCCAAACACATGTCCCTTTCTCATCTGTAGCTTCACCCAAATTTGGTGTTTTGTGCGTGTCGTGATTTGATCCCAAATATAAATATTGTGAAATATTTTGTGAGGGGAAAAAAATCTGATTGAATTTGTACGAGTGGCTGTAATTATTTATTGGGGGGAAAAAGAAAACATTGGGGCGTTTTATCGAGCAGTTGTGCGGCACATATGCATTTCCCCACATTTGACAAGTTGTTAATTGGATCGATGAAGATCATCGATTTCACTATTGTTGATGTCGTTGTTGATCAAGATTGCAGACACAAGTCGTCAAATGATGTACAGTCAGAGATTGGATCGAACAATTTTTGTGAATTTTGCTTATAAACGCCGAAAATTTAAAAGAATTGTGCGAGATATCCCTAAAAAAAGAAAGAAAATGGGTTCATATAATACTCCACTGGGTTTTAAATAATAAGTTTGTGAAAATTTGGTTTCGAAAATTCATATATATTTTCGATGAGGCCTAGTTCAAATGACAAAGTTGAGACATTAAAAAACTCTATTTTGTGGGAGGTCTTAAATTCAATTTCGTCTGCGTGTGAGTATTTTTCCCATTTTTATGTGGGTAAAGTTTTCACCTGTGTGTGGATAGTGTTCCGTCTGTGTGTGGTTGTATTTCCACCTTTGTATGATGTATAATTCCTGCATGCGTGCGATTATTTTTCCACCTTTATATGATGTAGAGATATCACATCCGTACGAGTTGCTGATTTGATTTGTTTATATATTAGATGTCTCTTGTAATTTTTTTTAAAAAAATTATATATATTCAAGGGTTAATTGCGAATTATAATCAGTTAATATAATCATGTTTAAAGAGGCCTCGAGTTCAGCTAATATAATCATGTTTACTCTACCTACTAAGGGAGCGTTTGGTTTGAGAATGATAAAGATAAATTTGATAAAATTGGAAGATGATTTAATAATCACAAGCTAAATCATGCATAGTCACCCAAATCAAATGAATAGTCATCATAGGCTGAATCATGCATAGTTATTCATCACAAGTTTAATCATGCAAAATAAACATTTAATTAAGTTAAATTATTTTGTCAATCATGTACAGTCACCCAAATCAAATTAATCCTAAGGGTGTGTTTGATATAAAATTGAGATAAAGGGTGATAAATAAAACTTAGATAAATAATATCTAGATAAATAATACCAGGGGGAGGAGATATTAAATTTCTCAGTGGAACAGTGATATAAGAGCAGGCATCTCTCTTAATGCGGGTCTTCTTGTTAATCAATGTTGCTATCAAACGCTTAGATAAAACATGATTATTTATCTATTTTGTTTTATCTAGAGCTATCAAACATGCCCTAAAAATATAGAACACTCCGTATTATCGTATATTACTTTTTTTATGTGCATATTATCATACAATATATTATTAAGGGGTTATTAGCCAAAAAGTATATAAACTTTGAAAAAATTTGTAATTTTTACTTGAACTTTTAATTAAGTCAAAAAAATACATGAATTTATATTTTTGTTGCAATTTTCACCTAAGTTTGACTTTCAACAAAATTAGAGCTTAATTGACAGTCGAAAGTTCACCTAATGTTGGTTTAACTTCTGATGATGAATAGTATTTAGAAGCTCGGAGATCTAAAAATGCTAAATTATATTTAACTTAATTTCGACTGTCAATTAAGCTCCAATTTCTTTGAAATACAAATTTAGGTGAAAATTGCAATAAAAATATAAATTTATGTAGCATTTTTTTTACTTAATTAAAAGTTCAAGTGAAAATTATATTTTTTTCAAAAATCGTGTATTTTTTGGCCATATCCTCCAATATTAATGTATTAATAATGTCGACAATTCCCTGCTTCAAAGAATTTAAACCTATACAAAAACGAACTTAATAGTGTCTTAGCGTATGAATAAACATACGATTATTAATTCACATCCATGTATTGCTGCTGCATATGAAGTGAAACAAATAAAAGAAGAAAGACTCTGAATATATATACACGTAAATAATAATAAAAATATAAAATAAACATATCTTTAAAATAGAGACATTTAATTGATAGCTTTGAGACAAACCCATGTTACTACTCGTACCGCTGCAAGTTACTAGATGACTTCTAGTCTTTGTCTTTTTAGTAAATTTTGTAATATATTATCATATTACGATACTAATTAATCAAAACACTAAAAACAAATTGCGGAAAAGAAAGAAAGTTGTTTTAAATTAATTTTATCACTTTTATGATAGTACTCATGTTTTCCTATTCAACCAAATACCGTGTGATATTCATTTTTTTTTTCATATTTTTGAATATACACAATATGACATCCATCACAATTCAGCTTATATAAATATTAAATCCATATTCAGCTTTTAAAATTATTTTGGAGCCCTTTATGGTCATATAAAGAGTTAATATGCTACATTATTAGCGAGTATCGCAAATATGTGACATATTAACTTCTTTTTTTTTTTTTTTTTTCGTTTCTTACTTATTTGTAGCTAATAAATTACGACAATAGTCATTAAATTTAGAATTATAAAAGTCGTCACAATCTAATTTGTTGATTTTATTAATTTCATTGAAGTTCAATGAAGAAAAAATAGAACAAATTATATTTTTATTTTTTCGTAATTTACAAATTTTGATGATTTTCACTACAAGAAAACGCGGCTCTAACGATCGAATTTTCATTGTTAAACTCAAAAATTCGGTCGTTAAATTTTAACAACCAAAATTTATTATTAACGACCGTTTATTCGGTCTTTAAAACCGTAGGCAAGCCTGCTGGGGACGACATAATTCTTATCTTAACGACCGAAAATAAACGGTCGTTGATCTTCAGGGATATTTAACGACCGTTTTTTTTTCGGTCGTTGTTTAACGACCGAAATTCGGTCGTTAAGATAAGAATTTCGGTCGTTGTCGGCCGTTTTTTCAGTTTTTTGCCGTCAACTTATAACGATCGTTTACCGATTTTCGACCGGAATTTTGATCGTTAATTTAATTACTATTATTTTTTTTCTTCAGAATTTATATTTCTTGTATTCAATTATGTAGCAATATATAAATTATTCAAAACTATCAACTTATGTCAAATTAGAAAGATATCAAATAACAAAGTAGCAGATCATAAAATATGTCAACAAGTTTAGAAATTCAGTATTCAAAGTATAGTATCTACAACAAACGAGAGTAAATATAATCACAGGTCCGTTTCATTCGGTCGTAGATTTTAAAAAAAATAAAATTAAAAACATTAAAAAAAACGGTCGTTAAAATTTAAATTTCGATCGTTACGCCCGCCTTTTTAAAGACCGAAAATTTCGGTCGTTAAACTCGCTGTTTCTTGTAGTGTTTAGTCATAACTTATGTGATATAAGAGAACAAGAAAATGAAAAAAAGTAAAATTAGCAATAACTGCAAGTCAGCGATCACAAATGTCACAAAATGGTGTAGCATAAGATTCTTATGCGTGAGTATAATATTGTCATATTGATTTACTTAAAAATGCATGCAGGGGCAAAATGGCCTTGCCAATAAATGCTAACTAAAAATTAATAAAACCATGTGATTGTACACTTAAAAAAAAACAAATTTCATTGTCTTGTCCCATATTAGGAATTATGCAATTGGCAAGCACTAGAAAATGACATTAACGTTCCTAGTTTATTTCATTTAGGAAATGATTGATATATATACAAGTAACCAGTCCAGTAGATTAATTGTCACCTCACTTACATCGTTTCACATGCATGATTTATGAGTAAAGTACAAAGATATTTTTCCATGTCCATAAAATCATTTAACTTTGTTTAACATCAACGACCAATTTATTCCCAATTAAACTAATATTGATGTTTTGTTCAACTTGTTATAGCTCAATATCTATATGATGTGTGTATATCAATAATTTTTACCCCCTCCAATGACTATAAAATTATATAGATCATTAATTTTTATATAATCTATGATTGCCACACAAAAAAAAAAATAAAAATTGATGTATAACATTTATATAAAATACTAACACTTGGGCATGATCATTACAGTCCAGGTGAAATATATTAATTATTTTTTAATTGTAATTTAGTAATCCCATTATCAATATTGAATAATTTATTAATACTAATCCATATGTAGAATTTATTAACTATTTTTAATTATAATTTAATTAGATTTAATTAAGCAATAATTTTCTTAAGAGTTAATGGGCTCAATTAGCCGTTCTTGTATAAGAAAAGAAAAAAATGTCCACCCAAATAAAAATATGGAAAAACTAGCCTTTTCTAACGTAAATGTACAATTATACCCTTAATACTGTTACACACTTTTTCGCAAAAGTGTGTAATAACATAAAGTGTGTAAATGCGAAAAGTGTGTAACAGTGTATTTTACACTGTTAATGTAAAAGTGTGTGGTTGCGAAAAAGTGTGTAACAGTGTAAAATACACTATTACACACTTTTTTCGTTTCTAAAAAGTGTGTAATAGTATATTTTATATTGTTACACACTAAAAGGGTATTTTAGTCAGAAATGCTATTATTTCCATATTTTTATTTGTATGGCTAGAATTTCCTATGACTAAAAGGTTTTGGCTAGACTAAGGTGCTGCCTCTTTTTTTAATTAGAAAAAAATAGAGAAGCACCGTGCATATGTACACAAAGGAGCATGACTCTATATGGAAAACATTAACACATTGTTTTTACGCTATCGCACAAAATATAGTTCTCATGATAGCCAAAGGAGCGTGACTCTATAGATAGAAATGATTAAGTTGGAATTGCTAAATGTAGTGAGAAATGAGAATAAATTTTGAAACATGAGATATTCAAATCTTATGACTGATATTTATTTGGAGGAGTGAGGAGACGAAAATTTCAATAGATACAAAATTCATATTTATTGAATACAGCTATTTGTGCAAACTACATATATGTATTAATATTACTGCATGTATGTATGCATACAATGCATCAAAATATGCATGATTATATACACATTGTTTTGTACACACACACAAAAAGAAGAAGAAAAAAGCACGAATACACAATACTACATGATCCTGACTTTATATATATCAATGCATTAACAACATAAAACAATATATCTCTTGTTGAAATAAGAAGAAAAAGGTTCTTATAGTCTCAAATGTAGATGTTGTTCTACAATCCGCTTACCAGAAGAAATAAAAATAGAAATCATTGTTGGATAAATTCCCACATGCATTTGTCTATAAAATTATTCGAAGAAAAATGACGATAACTTTAGAATAAATGTTTCTTTATTGCAAAATACAATTCCTGCCGTGAAATAAATGATTAGTTAGCACTCGTTGAAACAGAAATAATTCAATATATATTATAAATTGGCCTCGTTTTTATAGCACAAGCTCTGCAAGATCCAATTATATACAATACAATAATTATTTAACGTAAACATCGAAACAATATAAAGATATAGAGATAAGGAAAGTGACGTAGAGTAGATCGATTATAAACAAATCGAAGAGAAAATGAAAATCCCAATAAATTTGTCGTTCATTTTAAAGCATGAAAATTCTAGTCCGCACAAGTGTCGCTATTTCATTTATTAGAAATATGGGATTTAAGTTAAATGATATTCCCTCCGTCCACGAAAGAACTTCCTATTTTTCTATTTCGGGACGTCCACGAAAGAACTTCCTACTTTTTCCTATTTTGGGACAATACCCCACCACTTAAAAAATACTCCCCTTTTAAGACAATTCTCACCACTCAAATAACATTAATTAAAACAACACAATAAATTATTAATACTTTTTCACAATTCCCAATACACTTTACAACTTTTTCTCTACTCTCAATACACTATACAACATTTTATTAAAACCCGTGCCACTCCCTCCTAGAAAGTTCTTTCATGGACGGAGGGAGTATTATTTTTCTATTCTTACAACGTTCAATTAACATGGTTGAAAGCGAACAGATTGTGATAGTGTACTTGAATTACGAAGTCAATAATGCAAATCATCGTCATGATATTGTAGTTTATTTGAGAAAAATACAACCGTGACTCTATAAATTCATCATTTTTATTCGAACTTCAGTTAATATTAATTAATTATTCGAACTTTATAAATTGATTTAGGGGAAAATGGTTTAATTAATATACCCTAAAATTTACTCTAAGGTTCAAATTGTCTATTGATGCTATTTCCACTCGAAAATAACTTTGTGAGGCTAAACGAATATGTTTCCTTTTTATTTTATAGTATTATGTTTTCTTAAGGTGCAGTTAGAAGGATAGATGTGTGCATATGGATTGAAACAATCTATGAATATTATCAAATACTCTCTTCATGTATAAGTGGTTCAAAACTTTTCGACGCGAAATTAAAGAGAAGATGCAAAACTTTTCGGCGTGAAACAATCTATGAATATTATCAAATACTCCATTTATATGGATTTTATTAGTATTTTATTTTCAATTTGTTTAACTTATTTTGTACTCAATCCCATATACCTTGATAAATTTGAGTCGGACGGTCTTTGGGGACAATAACTTAAATCGATTTGAAAATTAGGACAATTTTTTTTAATTTGTAAAAATAGGACACTAATTAATAAGTGTTGCACCTGCAGAGCATTTCTTAGCCCATAATCGAATTTTTGGGCTTACCTGCAAGAACCAAGCGCGTGACAACCCGCGGAGGGGTTGATTATTGACAAGCACGTCATTTTTAGGGATCCATGTGCATGGTCCGTGCGGGTAAGCCCGAAAATTTGATAATGGGCCGAGAAATATCCTGAGAGTGCAATGCTTATTAATTAGTGTTCTATTTTTACAAACTCAAAAATTTTTGTCCTAATTTCTAAATCTACCTTTCTAAAAAATCCTTCGACTCTGATAAATTTCTCAGTAGGTCACCTATCATGGAAGTGCTCTAAGGCAAGCAAGATTAATTTTAAAATTTCTTTGAAGTAGTCACCATAAAAGATGCATATTAATTATTTATATATTTCGCACCTATAAATTCATTTAAACTCCATTTCAAAATACAGTCTCATTCATGCATACCTTTAAACTCTGGCTAGAATGACATATATATAAGACTTATGGTGTTAATGGACGAGTTACGACAGAAATAACAATCAATTTTAAAATAATAAAAAAATTAATATTATCGTTATTTTTTTAAAGGTTAATATTATCATTAAAAAAACTATAAGAAATTATCATAAATTAAATTATTATTTAACGACAAAAATTAATTAAAAAATAAAAAACTGAATCTCTTGTTAACGCTATATTTTTAACTACAGATTCATTTCCATCGTCAATTTTCGTCTTTTCAAAAAAAAAAAAAAAAAAATTGTTATGATATCATGTTGATTCATGACATGTGAACCCTACGTATCACCAATGAATGTGATGTCCAAGTAACGTAGTGACTCTTTATTTATTTATTTTATTTGGGATCCATACTCAATAATCTATTTAGCTAAAAAGTTTGTGGTTTAATGCAATTATGACGCTACTACTTCATTATAAAACTCACAGGTCCTAAATATAAATATTGTTTGTGACTGTTGGCTCAATATATTTGAAAAAAATCGAAGATCCATAATTTGTCCATACAACTTATTTGCTGAAGTTTGCGAATATTCTATACTGATAAATTAAGATGGGTATAACATTAAGGTTGCGTTCTCTTTGTAGGAAAAGAATGGAAAACAAATAATTTCCCTCATTTTCCATCTTTTTCATGTGTTCTCTTCGTTAGTAAATTTTCTCCGGGCAGGAGGGAAAATTTTCTCGGGCAGCCCCTTTTCCCACATTTTCATCCCAAATCATGATAAAATTATCATGACCTGCAGGTGTGATAAAATTTTCCCATAATATATATTTTTTTGATCTTTCAATTTTGCCCTTAACATTAAGAATGTCAGTGAGTGAGTCTTATTCGAATCGAAACCATAAATTTATAAATGTAGAATTGCAATATTCTCAATATCAAAAGTTAGGGAGATTTTTTTTTTACTCAGCCTCTGTTTTCTCTGATAAAAATACTTTAGTTGCTATTTTTTTTCCAAAAGTATTAGCTTCGCTCTACATAAACCTGCTAAAGTTATAGCTCCAATGAACATTTCTGAGAAAAAGTGAAAAAAAACAAATATGTGCTACAATATTTGAGGTGTCAAATAAATATGCACTATCCAAATGTAACAAAAAAAATAGCATTAGTATAGTAGCAATAATTTGGATGGGCTTCCACTTACATAAAAGAGAAAATTAAAATGAAAATTGCAGATATTGTTAGAAATTATTACACACTGCTAAGAGACACACAGAAAATGGGAACTGATGTAATCAACACATACCCAGTTTAGGTAACCGCCACGTGAAATTTCATGTGCTCTGTTACTAAAACTTTACGAATATAGGGCCCACTTTCAAAAGTTTATTTTTTTTAGTTATCTCTCAAATGATTAGACCTACCATTATAATATGATTTACATAAGACATTTAGATTGTGAAGTAGATATTATAGTACACCACAGTCTGTCCAAAATGTTCCCATTGTTTATTTGCATGCTGAATTATCTTTTTCTTTTTTTTAATCATTTAGGGGTTTTTATTATTCAAAATTAAATTTATCGGAGGTCACTAAATATTGAATTGATACGAAATTAATTATCCAAGATTAATTTTATTATAAAGAGAGATCAAATTCATAAAACATGAATAATTATACGTGGCATTGCCTCGAGACTAATACCCGATCAAACCATTTAATCGAACAACATATTAAAAAAATCAAATTATGTCTAATCCATCAAATAGAATATACCTTTAATGCCAAAATTATAACAAATTATGCAAATATGTCATTGATAAAAAAAAAAAAATAATTTGGGGATGGAAAGTTAAAACGACTGATAATGGGGAATTGTATAAAAAAGTATGAAGTGAAAAAAATATGTTGATTAAAAAGCAATGTATTTCAAACCATAACTATTGGAAAATTATGCAAATTTATCTTCGGTTTATGTTTCCGGCTCCTTGCCTTGCCCACCAAAAATACCTTCAAAACTAAATTCAATACACTATATTTTACTAAGATCTTTGATTTAAAATCCCAATATAGTTTCTGTCAAAAAAAAATCCCAATATAGTTGGTTGAACTAGAAGTGTATAAAAGTGTCATCTGAATATTTCAATCGCTTAGAATTTACTCTACTAAGTCTAAATAAATCATTTCCCTAAAACAAATATAAATTAATAAGTCAAAGAAGTTTATAAACACACAAAATTAACAAGGCAAACTCCATAAGCATCAATAGATACAACTCTAATTGAACCGGCCCAATTATATAAACGGGCCATATAAAGCCCAATAACGCAAATGGGCCTACAAATTGAAGGCCTCCATAGAAAGTTCTCAACCAAAAAAGTAGCTCCAATTAATGCCAATGAAAAGTCAAAAAAGCACACTTCGCAGATGAGATATTAAATGATACCTACATAAACATATATAAACAATATTTACAATAGAAAAAATACCCTAAATCTTTGCAAACATAGCATAAATAGTAAGCACCCACATACTAGTTTTGGTTGAGGTATATTACGCACGACAACAACTAAAATGTAAAAATAAATGCCACGTGGTTTGACAAATTTTCATTATCAATTTAAATAACTGAATCATTAATCCAGAATAAGTATATCATGCACAAGATTAAAAAAAAATTATGAGATTGTGGAATCCTATTATTTACAACTTACAATTTCTTGATTATGAATATTGTAAAACACACGGTGCGATAATTTTACTATGAGATGTGCAATATTTTGTTTTATACAGAAGTTCAATTATAAAACACTCACTCCCCTAGGCCCTTATCTTCCACTTTTTTACTTAATAAATATAATTCTCTTTTTAGAGTAAAGAAATATTTAAACATCAAATTAAGAGATTGGATTCATTAGAAATTTTTATTCTCCCTCTGTCCCACATCCAAGATGCTATATATTTCTTTTCGGGTCGTCCCAACGAAGATGATACATTTCTATATTTGACAAAAATAAGAAATTTTAAACACTTAATTAACATTAATTAAGTATTTCTTTATTACCCTCTCTTTCTCATATTTTATCACTTTATTATCTTCTCTTTCTTATTATATCATTTTATTACTTTCTTTCTCCTACTTTATCACTTTATTATTACACACTTAAAACACTAATCTACAACTCCTTAAATCTCGTGCCGAAAAATAAATGTATCGTTTTGGCCGGGACGGACGGAATTTATAAATAGTCGTAAGATTGGGTAGTTGTCGGTTATTAAAAAAAAAAAGAAAATAAAAGGGTAGTTGTATCCGCCAACCTAAGCTCCTTAACTCCCCCTCCAAACTTACATAAAATATTTTTGTTTTTTATGTGTATTTAAAAAAGCCTCTATTAAAACTAGGCATTTCCAAATTGGTCATATTCAACAATTCCCAAATCCAATTCCCTCAACCTCGGAATCCACGGCGCCGATGGCCGGAATATCCTCCGCCGTGCGGCGAATCTACCTCACCGTCTACAATTGGACGCTCTTCTTCGGCTGGCTCCAGGTGTTCTACCTCGCCCTCGCCACTCTCCGGCGGTCCGGCCACGAATCCGTCTACGCCGCCGTCGAGAAGCCGCTCATCCTCGCGCAGTCCGCCGCGCTGCTCGAGATCCTCCACAGCCTCGCCGGAATCGTCAGATCTCCGGTCACCGCCACTCTGCCGCAGGTCGCCTCCCGGCTGTACGTCACCTGGGGAATCCTCTACAGCTTCCCCGAAATCCGGACGCATTTCTTCGTCTCGTCGCTGGTGATTAGCTGGTCGATCACCGAGATAATCAGGTATTCGTTTTTCGGATTGAAGGAGGCGTTCGGATCCGCGCCGTCGTGGATGCTTTGGCTGAGGTACAGCACGTTTCTGATGTTGTACCCTACGGGAATCACGAGCGAGGTAGGGCTGATCTACTATGCGCTGCCGTATCTGAAGGAAAATGGGGGGAAATTCAGCATCAGGATGCCGAATAGGTGGAATTTCTCGTTTGATTATTACTGTAATGCGCTGCTGGTTCTCGCGTTCTATGTTCCTGGCAGTCCTCATCTCTATGGCTACATGTTGGAGCAGAGGAAAAAAGCCCTCTCCAAAGCTAAGACGGCGTGATTTGGATCTGCTGTTGAAAATTTGATGTATGCTCTGTAGAATTTGATTTTGTGTTGCTGAGTTAATCTGATTTGTAATGATTCAAAGTAGTTCGTTTTTTCCAAGTGCTTCTACTGTATTTCGATTTCGATGAGTCATGGACTCATCATTCTCTTTGCGGTTTGAGCTAACCTTGATTTTATAGAGAGAGAGATTATCGAATGGGAAAAAAACCAGGTAGGCCAAGTGGAGATCTTGTTTATCTCACACACACAAACACGCTCGAGTGCGTGTACACAGCAAGAAGCAGCCACTGTAGTGTGTGCGTGTGTAATGTTTTGGGGGGTTTTGGCCATCGTCCACGTTTCTGGGCCGCACTGAATTTAGTCAAGAGAGGCCCAAACAGGTGCCTCTTTCTCATCTGCAGTCGCACCCAGATTTGGTGTTTTGTGCGTGTCGTGATTTGATCCCAAAAAAAATATTGTGAAATTTTTTGTGAGGGGAAAAAAATCTGATTGAATTTGTGGCATTTTATCGAGCAGTTGTGCGGCACATATGCATTTCTACACCATTTGACAAATAGTAAATGGGATATATCTCCCTAAAAATAATGAAAATACGCGTAATAGTTTTTTTTTTTCGAGTAAATATTACTTTAAACTCCAAACTATTTTTGCACTATTAATTATATCCTGAACTATCGAAAATGTTTTTTCAAACCTTGAATTATCAATTTTGTATCAATTGTACCTTTCATCTATTTTTTACCTTTTAAATTTTCAATTAGTAAGGCATATAATGATGTCGTTTTACATAATATAGGTTAAAAAAGAAATGATTCTAAATACATTATGATATCCGGCGAGCCACACCAATTTTTCTGAGCTAAAACAATAGACGAGTGGTACAATTAATACAAAATTGATAATTCAAGATTTAAAAAAATATTTTTAATAGTAGTTCAGAATAATTGATAGTGTAAATATAATTTGAGGTCTAAAGTGATATATATATATATATATATATATATATATATATATATATTTAGATGATTTATTAGACAAAGAATTGTGCAAGATAGAAAATGGAATATATCGCTCGTCAATTCAAGACACGCAACGTAATTAATTACTAGCTTCTTTCTATTTAATTGTTAGGTGTAAATTGTCAGAGAACTTGTTGGTTTAGAGAGCTATACACGGAACCACATTAACCAAAATTTGACTAGTGCACGCAATGAAACACAATGAATGAGATGGTTAGAGAATAATGGGGAATCCAAACGCATCCTGATGGAAATCAATGCCCAGTGTACTGATCTTTTATATAATAGGGTAAATAGAGACAACTCTGAATTCATCAACCTTCTGGCATATACTATAATGTATGAAATAATTCCTGACCATTCTAAAACTTCTCACTCATAAGCCCAGTGTCACAAACTTTCACCAAATATTCATCTATCTAAATATAAGAATCTATTCGCCAAAATTTTCAACCTGACCACAACCCTATCAAAATAACCCTTGATAAATCAAAAGATAAACTGGGGAGTTTCTGGTCATTGCTAGGGGCAGGGTATGAAACTAAACCATCAATGAAATTTTAACATGTTTGGAATGAGAGTTCTGACTACGACAAAAAAAGAGCCTCAATAAATATATATTGGTTAACTAGAACAAGACGAGTTAGAAACACAGAAGAGTTTGAAGAGCACTAGAGAATCCGAAGCACAAATAAGCTCAAACTCGATAACTAATAAAAAATATCTTCAGATACTTTAAAAGTTGACAACAAGTTTAACAAACAGAGGCAAAATTAAAGCTAACAAGAACATAGTTCTAATTAGACAAAATCCATTCCAAGCGCAATACTACAGTAGAGGGTAAGATACTTAGGTGTTTGTGGCCCTCGTGTATATCTGCTGGCTTGCATGTGCCGAAACCATTCTAATCAAACCTCTAGCCATCAGCTCCCTGATTGCTTTCCTCGCCAACGATCCACTGATCTGCACAATAATAAAATTAACTGAACATCAGCAACCAACACAAGATTTACTTAGTTATTGATCATTCCAAGAAATAGAATCAGCAATAAGTTGAACCTGGACTCAATATGTGTCCCTCATAGTCAAGTGCATTTAATAAAAGAACATATGGAACCAAAATGAAATTCAACGAGTACACTATATTAACTAACAAAATTAACCAACTAGATTTTGGTGCTTGCTAAATGCTAGAACTTACTACTCTACTCAATTAGAGTATAATATATTCTGTATTTCAAAAGAAAACACAATTGTTCCAACATAAACAGAACTCCAAAAATCAGAAAATTTGGTTTGATTTGATATGAAATAGGTTAAACATTGAGCTCAAAATGTACAATATTAGTTGCTTGCTAATTTGACATCTGGTAACAGGCGTAATGCATAATGTTAACAACTGCATTTTATATAATCCTATTTAAATGATCATAATGATTGAACAACATAACTATTAATGAATTATCACATCAGATGGAACGCCAATCAACAAAGCACATAAACCAGGAAATAGAGAACAAAATCGGGAAATCTATAACTTATACTCCACATT